>NW_028186437.1:160864-228445 GCF_003343005.1 Rhea americana
GAGGCCTCGCGGAGGAGGCCGCGGCGAGCACCGCACCTCCCGCCTCCCCGGCGCTCGCGAAGGCTTTTCCCTTTCTCAGCTTGGCCCTTTTCCCCACTGGCCGCACGCCTGTAGCTGGCAGTTCGAGGATCCCAGCAGATCCATAAATAATTCAACAGCTTGCTAAAAAAAAAAGGGATCAATCATGTTTATGGTTCTGAAACATGCAGAGAAGCTAGGCAGAGTCCGGGACCCAGAATACCAGGAATAAGTCAGGAGAAATCAGAGGGGATATCGTACGGCGAAGCACCAGAGCAGCCAACTGCCACAGGACCTAGCTCTCGGCAAGGGGAGAGAAAGCCCAACTTTTAATTAAATCTGCAACAAAACAAAAAACCTTTTCCATTTCCAGATGAAAATATTCTAGGGCCCCAAACAGCCATGTGAGAAGTTCCAGCTAGAGTAAGTCTTTTACACATCTTCCGGTAGCATATGCTTTAAAAATCACACACGAGAAACGCATGCATTTCTTTGGCTATTTGTGCCTATTTATTTCCCAGCTCTAGGAGTAAAGTATGCCACAGAGACAAATTTCATCTATCCCTATGGCTACTGCTGCTCTGCTGATATGCAAATACCAGCAGTCACTCTTACTCCTTTTGAAGCCTAGTAGTCAATTTTGTGCATTGCTGTTATTTTAGTAACATCATCTGAACCAGAAATCATAATTCTGTGTCCTGTCTGCTGCAGATATTGGTGTAAAATTAAAAGACTATTTTCTTGTACAGATAGCTCCAGATCTTTCTGGCAGGAAGAATTTCTGACAACTAACYGGGCTCCAGCCCACACTGCTGAGTGCTGTTTTCTATTCAGCTCTTTTCTTTGGCTGCTGTGCTAAATGTAGTGAAAAGAGAAGGAGACAGACATATTTTTATTTACATATCCATAAATATATATATGGATGGAAAAGCAGGGGCTTATGTTAGCTGAGGGAATTTGCCAGCATTTCAGTCTCCTTTTGTCATGCACCTTACAGACAGGTCCTTCCCGACTACTGCTAGCAGAATGACGCATTTGCCTTATTTCCAGCAACTCCTGAAACAGCACCACACCAAAATCCTGGGGGAGAGTCAAATACGCATTTTCCTCCTTACGCAGTGAGAAACACGGGAAGGGGATTCGAACTTGCAGCCGACCTGTTCAAACCTGGCCACTGCTTTCGGACATCCACCCACCCAGCCACCTGCTGACCTCGAGCAGCGGGGTTTGGGGCCGAACCGTGGCACCACACGCGCCMCCCGCGGCCACGTGCAACCTTCCTGTGGTATCTCCCATCGCCGGGATCAACGGCACTGAGATGAGGGTAAAGGGAAAGTCTCCCTGTAATAAAACGTGGCATCCCACCTCCTCACACAGCTTTTGAACGCTGAAGTATCGTGCGCGCCGCCCCGGCCGACTCGCGCTGCAGATCAAAGGCAATCATCGACCCTTTTCTGCCTTGCCCCGATGGTACCGCTCTCCAAACGGCTACAGAATACGGTAAGAGGAAGTTGTAAGTAACAAGGCTGGGAACTTCTTGAGCTCCTTCTGTAAAACCTCTTCCCTCTGGAGCAAATAATCCTGTTCCAAAATAAAAATAGCAAGGAAGACTGCAGCTGCTTGCAAATGACAGGAGTTATTTATTTATTTCAATAGAAGCAGGCAGACAGCCGAGAGGAGCAGACCCAGCGCTGTGGACCTTTTGGATTATTGGCCCGAAGCAAGAGATATCCTGATAGATTTCATAAGCATTGCAAAATGCTGAATTGCTCACTTTATTGACACTGCGTGTTTCGTGTCATCTATCTTTCGATGATGTATTGAAACCCAACGTTTTCCAAAGCCACGGGTGCACGCATGTTTTGGAAGGCTTTGTAGGCACAGCGACGCTTTAAGGAGAGCAGCTGGAGGGGACACCTATGCTCGCAGGCCTGCCTCTCGACCGTGCCTCCTCCCGYGGGGCTCTGCCTTCCCTGCTTTTGCACTCACTGCACTGTCCCGAGAACACCTGCTCGCCCATCTACCGGCGCTCTCCCAGGGTGTCCCAGCTCCGGGAACACGGGAAGGAGACCCATGCCATGCTGGCACGTTCGGCTCAGCCCTCTAGGCGTAACTGTATCCAGCAAAAGTTCCGTCCTTGGTATTCACCACTCTTCTCCAGCCCAGGCACCTCTGCCTGCTCCCGGGCGAGGGAAGGCAGCCTGGCCCTGCCCTTTCTTTCCATCTTGCTCCTTGCAGACTCTTCTGGCAGCTCCTCCCAAACAGTTTCACCCCATCTTTACCGCAGAGTCAGTAGCTTCCTATGGATCCTAGGACTAGTCTTGAAAAGTGTGGGGGAAGGGAGGGGGAATCCAAAAAACTCCTTCATCCTGGCTGGAAACAGGTAGAAATTTTTAAAAACTTCAATTTTTTTCCGCTCAGTGACTCTAGGTCCTTGTTTTACCTTTCTTGCTTGACATCTTTGACAAGCCTTTCCGATTTAACTCCACCCACCACCACGAAGCTCACAGAGCCATAGCCTGCAGCTATGAGCAAAACCACAGACATTGCCCGGTTTAATCGCAGATTTGATAAACCATACAGCAAGCATCCACTTACAGCCTCCAGCTGCCCAGGGTGCTGAGAAGAACRGATTTACACAGATACAACTGCTTTTTAGGGTGCCTCAAACATCCCCCCACAGCCAGCAAGAGCAGCACCACCCAGCAGCAGGGACTTGATGGCATCCAGAGCAGGTTTCCCAAAGGAAAAGCAGAGAAGGTCCACAGGGCTATGGGTGGCCATGCCTTGCACCACCTGCACCACCTGCAGGTGCACCTGCACCACCATCCCCAGCAACTGCTAGGAAGTCCTGCTCTACTAAAGAAGGGCCATTTTGAAAGGTGGGATGGAGGTAGTTTCTCCGTCTCTCTGTTTTCTGAGGTTTCTCACTCAAGTGGAGTGAGGCTGCTAGCACCACGTCCAGAGGACCTTTGCTGGACACTCAGATGAGGAGTCAGTACTCATCGAGGCTGCAGTGAACCAGAAAACGCAAAGAGCCTGAAAGCAGATCAAGGTGTGTCCCGATCCCTGTCATAGGATACGCTCCTCCATAGGTGCCACACATACTGCATCGGATCCAAAGCTTTCCCGTGACAGCCACAGACCTTCTCCTGACTACAGCAACTTTTGCCTTCAACCAGTAACCAGCTGGTATTCCACAGTGGTGTTTCACAAGACATTGGCTCACTAAGATCCCAGAATTAGTTGACAGAGGAAAAAAAAACCACGCAAATAAAAAACCTCAGCCTTCGTTATGAGCACTGAGAAAGATAAATATGAAGAAGGGAAAATGAGAAAGAGGAAATCAGGYGTCTGCTGTACAGCCCTCCTGCGTAACCTGTATGCACGACCTTCCTCAGGCTCTTCAAACTGGAGGCTTTTGGGAACTTCTTCACTGCCTAAGGAGGTTTCCCCCATTGCCAAAACTAAATGGATGGGATCAGAGGAATCCCCAGTTCTTCCTGAGCCCGGTCCTCCCCATGGGAAGGRGAGTCAGACAAGCGTGCTGCCATCTCAGGGCAGGCAGGGAGCGAGGACTGTAACCTAAAGGGACAGGCAGGTGTTACCCAACCGCCTATTTCCGTTCCTCAGAACGGCTGCAGGCAGCGCTGCGGCCACGTGTCCAACACGTTGCCCTAAGACACGCACACGCAAAGCTACACAGAAACTGAGAGAAGAGAAAATAACTCAAAATTAAATTCACGTTGGCTTCTGACTGCTCCTTTCCGCTTTGTGCATAACCTCACCTTGCTTGGGCACGGCTGACACGTTAATAAAYGCAGGAGCTCCGACGCAGTGGCAAAGACCGTGGTGGGAGTCAGTTCACCCAACGCAAGCAACGACGAGGCAAGAGACACCAATCCCAYCTGCCGGCACGTCCTCCCTCCCGCCGCTTACGGGCGCTGCATCTCGACCGTCGACACCGGGGTGGATAACGGTGTCGGACCAGCACAGAGCTTRCGGCGGAAAATGCCGAAGGAACACGACTGGCTTATGAGACCAACAAAAACAAATTAAAAGAAGAAAAGGAGAAAAGAGGAACAGCAGGGTGTGGATGGAACAGAGAAGCAGCGGAAACGCGGCGACTGCCCACAGCGCCTTGCGCCTGGGAGGTACGTGTCAAGCAAAGCAGCAGAAGCACATAGCAGGGGATGGTGTCAGTGCGTTTCCCTGCTCATGAGGATAATGCTGGCTGCGAGCCTTTGCGTGAAAAGCTGTTTCCAAGATGTAATTGCCTCTGGCACCTTCTGTGGGATGGATGGATGTTCAGAGGGTGCCTGTAATTCAACTACATCCGAAGGACAAAAGAGACACTTCTTTTATCCTTAAAAAGAAGAAGAAAAAAGAAAGAAAAAGAGCAGAAAAGCATCCAGGTAACACTTTCCTTTGGGAACAGTCTTCCAAAACGTAGGTGGTAGGACAAATACGTTTCTGGAGAAGCTATACAGAGCACTTGGCTACGTTGAGCTTCCATCCAAAACATGCCTTATTGCTGTTGGGCTAGAAGGCTGATTATTAGTCCAAAGAAAAGAAGCAAACTCAATGGAACCAAACTTGAGAGACAGTAACCTCCAAATGCTATTTAGACATTGGAAAGCACATGCTCCATTTCAAACTTGAGGAGAAGAGAAAACAAACATGCCACTACAGGGAGCTCACTGGAGGTCTTCAGCCTGGGATACCAAGAGGAAGTTCCCTTCCCGGCCCACGCAAACACACACACCAAGCTTGCACAGTTGGATCAGCTGCTCTGGATAGAACAGGAGAAAATATTAAGTATATTTGGAGGCTGATTACTACCCTCATGTCTCCAGTGACCTCCCTGGTTGTGTGCACTCAACGTAGGCCTGCACCTATTTCAAATCATAGGAAATGCCATGCAGAAAAGCAGTACCACAGCTGTCCCACCAGCGAGGGGCAGCAGTTTCTTTATGAGCGGAGTATCACCAGCACAGGGTGAGTTATTTGCAACATAGTTGGTGCGTCTGCTAGCTAACTTCAATGGTAGCAAGCACCCAACCATGTTTCAGGTACTGCTTGGGAGAGAAACTTCAGCTACCAACAACGTAAATTAGGGATTAGCAATATTTAACAAGTTTTAGAAACCCAGGAAATGCTTGAGGAAAGAGCAGGCCTAGGATTTCTGCAAGGACCAAAGGGACCACCAGTCCCACCCCTTCTCCCTATTAGCAACCACCAATGCCTCGTACTCTGCACTAGCCATCAGTGCAAGAAGTTGAGGTTTGCAGAAAATCTCTTYCTTGGCTTCCTTGTGTCCCTGCCAGCGTCAGAACAGCAGCCGCATCCCCCTTGGCACCATTCAGTCCCCACTGAGGGCAGGTTTTGGGTAAGAAAAGGTGGGTTGAGGCCAAGAGGCTGAACTTCAAGGTGGCACACGAGGCAACAGCTCCCCCAAAAGGTTTACACTTCCTTAATGCTTCAGCAAGATTTGCTAAAAGGCTGCCTGCCTCTGCTGACCGTCTGCACGTAATTAAAGACCTGCTAGTGCACCTCTGGCAGATCATTTTATTTCCCTCCTCCTCATATGTTTTTTATAGCCCCACTGGCAAAGCACTTGACAGCTTCACAATCTTGGATGTATTCAGCTGCATGAGGGAGAGCAGAGCTGGCATCTCCATTTTATAGCAAGGGTAGAGATTGGGGAAACAAGGACAGTCACTGGGGAAACRTGTGACAAAACAGAAAACGGGCTTGGATTTTTCTAAATCTAAAACCACCCTGCTAAAATAAGGGGCAATCTCCCTCTCGAAGGCCAATACAGCAATTGCACGTCTCGAGTTCATTTTTTCCAAGACCTCTGGCAAAAGTGAAACCACAGAAAACGCCGTGCAATGCTCGTGGTGCTGTGGTGGAGAACAGCACCTTCCTCCCTTCTCATCGCCCCCCGGATCAGAGCCGAGTCCAGCTCCAGCGCACAGGACAGTCTGCCCACTCGTGTGTTCAAAGCGAACACAGATGGGAGGCTGCTGCCCTAAAGCAAAATAAAATGGTAGATGATTGACTGATCATGCCTCTAACACAAACGACTTGTTAGAGACCAGCAAGAGATTTTATTTCCTAAAAACATTCACAACCATTCTAGGAAGGGTAATTCCCATTCGTCAACTTGAGTTTTTCCTGGCAATACCTTCTAATCTCTTGGCACCCGTTTGCAAGTTAAAGCAAACAGATGTGTACATTCACAGATCTAATCATGCACGCACGTCAGGTGCGAGAGCTGATCAAAAGTCTCCTAACAAACGTCAAAACGGCATTTTAATGACAAATTAAGTTTTGATTAATTCTTTTAAGTGATCCATTTCCCCAGAAGATATCAACCATTCATCAAAAATTTGGGAAAAAATTTCTTTGGATTTGGGGCTGCAGCCTTTCATTTTCTGAAGGAGAAAAATCCAAATTTTCCCTGGGGCAAAACCCTTTTTCTCTTCGCTAGCTAGATCCAGTATAGCATCATCTGCATATGCCATCACTATGCTCACTTATATTACAGGAATCATAACAAACCTACCAGAGTCAGCAGCATAAAGCTGAAACAATTTTTTTTGTTGTTTTTTAAAGCACCTCTTCTCCCTGATTGCTTCCACAAACATTTTCTATTTCTTGTGAGGATATATCCAACCAAGAGCAAAACTTGCATGTGCTATAATGTGGCCTTTCAGCGACAGCCAGGGACACCGTGAGAACTTTCCACCTTCCCCTGCCTAGTGCTGGCCACGCAGCAGCCAGCTGAGCAAGCGCAGCAATAGCCTGATTTGGGGTGAGGAGCACAGGTCTAGATTAACTGTCTCAGAGCACATCTGCACAGTTTAGCATAGGCTAGCTTATTTGCCAGATGAATTGCCCAGGGYTCGTGGCACAGCTCTGCAGCTCCCGGTCCCCAAGCTGGCCAATTCGCAGCATGGCTCTGCCTCCGCCAACACGGAGGTACCTGGAGGAGGAAATCGAGCTCGGATTTCATACCTAGCAGCACCTCTGGTGTAAGCCAAGCCAGATGCCATGGGTAGGGGACAAACAGGATCAAGATTTCTCTGCTTTTATGTGAAGCTCCTCTATGACTACCCCTTCCCAAGTGGTCACGCTGCCTCATCAGCGCAGGGGTGGCTGCTGCAGCCTCTTCTGCATACTGTTGGTGGGTTCCCATCGAGGTTATGGCAGGTGTGGATGTTTGGGTGCTCCTGGTCTAAAGAGCCTACTGTTTGATGTTGCCTAGCCACATAGACTGGATGGGATTTAGGGCTTCACTGTGTCCTGCTCTCAACAACTGACACTTTAGGCACCAAATCCAGCTTCTCATCACCTTTACTCTTCTCTCCTCCTTGCCGCACAGCCTGCTGGAGCTGGTGAGGGTGGTGGAGGTGGTGCTGCGCAAAGCCCATGACCTCCAAAGAGCCTTTCAAGAGCAGGAGCTGCTGCGGCCCAGCATCGTGCCAGCTAGCCAGTCCGTCCCCCGTGGCCAGCAGCAGCTACATACTGCACCTGTCTGGAGGATCCTCTCCTGCACGCCTGCTCCCAGATCTGCTGCTTTAAAGTAAATGCCAAATATACTGAAAACCTGCCTGAGCAACAGCGAGGCCCTGAGGCAGAGCTCTTCACATCTAGCTGTCACCATCACGTGCGGTTCAACACCTCTCGCTGCAACTCCAGGTCGGGGAGCAGGCTCTCGCRTCGGATGGCGATTTTGGCAGGAATGGCCTCATTTTATCCACAGGCTTGGTCACTACGTGGGGAGACTGTATTCCACTCTGGGCTGCGCGAGTATTGCCTTACTGCAAAAAATGAGCCCCAGCACGTCTCCTCGCTCCTGTAGCTCGCTGGCCTTCGTCTCCGGGCTGTGACACCACAAGATCAAAACTATGCCAGAACTGCAGAAAAGATTTGAAAGGGGGCAGCCTACTAAGATACGCATGCACAAACCAAAAGCCTAAGATGCAAGAGCTGCTTTTCTGTCTTATAATCCAGATGAAAAGCATTTTTTTTTACCTTATATCTTATTTTCTTAATTTAAAGTAACTTCAAACAAACAAACAAACAAATAAACAAAAACTATTAAATCACCTTCCATGGTGAATTTCTGTGATCTGTTCTATCAAGCAGCAAACCACACTACACGCATCTAGTCACTGCCCAGCACTAATCTCAACTTTCCTTTCTACTTTATTCAGAATCACCAAAGGAAAACTGGATAGCACAAAGCTTAAATCTACAAAGCAATGGAACCACTTAACAAACACCAATAAATGGTAGTTTCCCATCTTCTAAAAGGTAATATCCTCTACAGTTCCCTCTCTTGGGGGCTTCAGGGCCAGAGGACAGCAGTCAAAAAAGGAAGAGCAAGCTGTATTTCAAATGTATTTAGCTAGTGTTGAACAAATCTGGATGCCTGCGAGTGGACAAAAGTTTTGCCTAAACAGAGACTTCAGCATTTGGCCCAGGTTGCTTTTCTGAGTGAGAATACCAGAGGAATTAAGTCGTTAGGAAAGCTGGGCAGTTCCCTCTTTAAATCAGTTATCACTGCAATCCAAAAACAGCTGAGGCATATGAGTCGAGTCACAACTGACATCCTAACGAGTCAACACTCAAAAAAAAAAAAAAAAAAAAAAAAAAAAAAAAAAAAAAAAAAAAAAAAAAAAAGAAAGAAAAAGAAAAAGAAAAAGAAATCCAAAACCCACTACCCCTCTGATCAGCTACAAATCTAGGCAGCGTCACGAAGCCCAACACTAGGAAGGAAGGTAAGGTTGTAAAAATGAATTTAGACAGCCCAGAGACCAAATATATTTATAGTATAAATCTAAGTCTTACTGATAAGGAAGGAATGCAGCAATAGTCACTATATTTTTATAGGCAGGGACATGTCTAAAGTGGAATCAAAGGAACCTACAGCACGATAATTTCCCTTCCTGTTGCTATTATTTAGAATACTAGAGAACAGATAACAGTAAATAACTGCTGGTATATAGAAGAACGACCACAGTTTTAGATCGTTTCTTGCCAATGCTTTTCCTTTCAGCCTGGGAGGCTGCAGTTCTAGAGTAAAAGGAAAGCACGCAGCATGGGTCCCATTCAAGGCAGCATCCCCAGAAGGACTAGCACGTGCAGGATCCTCCTGCAACATTGGAAATATYCCTGCCCATCTTCTGAGAGACCTGCACAGCCGGCCGGCCTTCCCAGTACTTCCCCCATCTCCACTCAGGCATGTTCTCAGGGGCTGCCGGGAGCTGTGACAGTGGTCCTCGCTGCCCAAACCTGGGCTTGCTCGCTTGCACGCTTCCTGTGCGCTGCAGCAGTCCCGGGAAGTCAGATGATTCAAGTATTTCAAAGCAGCCAGGTGYTTCTGAAAACCCATTAGTTATCCAGCCACACTTTTAAATGCCTCAGATGCTTCTGAAGGTGTGCTGGCCCTTCTGCATTTGTCCCCACCCCAGTACAACGGCACGTCCTTCCTTCAGCAGAGCACGTAACGAAAAGGCTCCAAAACCTGCGGTGGCAACGGAGCTGCTGCCATTACTTAAGCTAGGCGAGAACCAGGAGCGCTGTCATCTGCACGTGGCTCAGCGCCCGTCTCGGACAAGCTGCTYCTCTTCCCTGCTCCCCTCCGGCTCCACCTGCGTTTCTGTTCACGCTGAAACCGCTCTGCCTCCGTGCAGAGAGCGCCCAAGGTGCCACTGATGAATATAAAGCGGAGAGAGGAGCGATCCAGTGGCCAGAGACGGAAATGGCYGAGCTATGACCCAGGAGCCCTCGACACGGGGCTGCAGGAGCATCAGGTTTTAGAGTGTACGCAACGTCGCGGACCCTTGGCATTCAGCTGGACATTTCCTGTACACCCTGCAGATACCTTTAACTAGTCATGCAGCTRCAGCCAGCAAACTTTTACTGAGGGCAGAGGCCTACACGGGATTTCTCCAAGCAGTTAYACTGTTTAGTTCAGAAGCAATCAGAAATCCCCAAGAGATTTGCAACAAGCCTCGCAGGAATCTCCAGATTTACTGCATGTGCACAAAGCAACTGAGATGCTGAAGAGGGAATGCCTTCTTTGTGTAGTAACTCAAAGAAGGTAGAAAGGAGAATATTAATTATATGATGAACCTATGTTCTGCTTTTATTCCTGCGTTAGCAAAGGCCGATCGGACTCTGCTGGAGCTGCTCTGAGCACGGGGTGCTGCATGCAGCCTCATGCAGAAGGACATCTAGTGGAAGCTAAGAGAGAAAATCTCCTCAGCAACCTTGGTAGTTTGTTATAGCAGTTGAACTGGGCGTCAGAAACGTCTGCCCGATACCTACAAACGTGCCTGGCTTCACCAGCCCACGGTTCTTGTYGTGCCTTCCTACACCAGATGAACAAGATCCGCAGAGCCTGGTATTTTCTGCAAGGGTTCAGGTAGTTTGCACACGTGCAAAGAGGGAACTGCTCCCTCGGTCGCTCAGCATGAGGACTTCTGCACACCTTTTCTCGTCTCATCCCTCCCTTCCACCTGCCTGTCATGGGGGAAGAGGAATTCCAGCCYACCCTGAGCACTCGGTCTTGTCGCTATCCTGTCCGTGCTACCAAATCCAGTGGCATCACCTTGTCTCTCCCCCTGCCATGGATGCTCAGCACTGCCCACTGGGGCCAATTCCCAGCATTTGTGCTTCATTTTCTGACAGGGCCATGCTTTTCAACGCACAGAGAGAGCCTGCGTGCTCTGTTGCACCTTGCCGTCATGCACAGTGCAACAGCTGAACCGGCTTGTACCTGGGGAAATCACGGGGAAAGCAGAAGTGCCAGACTGCCCCGTGGGACCTCTCTTGGTGCCTGTTCAAACGCAGGCCACCTCAGGAGACCCCCGGCGCTGCTKCTTCTGGGCACTGCAGCAAGCACCCAGATGCTGGAGCTCCAGGAGCTGAGCTTAAGAGCTTGTGCCAGACTCAGCCCACGGGGTCTCAGCAAGCGTTTGCCATCAGCAGTCTAAARCCTTGCAAGCCATGGAAGAGGTGACAGCTCTGTCAGGGAGAGCAAGCACATCSTGGCGCTGCAAGCTGAGCCTGCCTGGGTGGTAGGGGCATCTCCCTCTCCCACGCCATGCTGCCTCACGCCCACATATTTCAAATGCCTTTAAATTTCTCGACTGCTGAGCCAACATGCTGAGATGCTGGGAAGCTCCATCCCCACCAAGTCAACAAGACCCATGAACTCGCGGTACCTTAAAAAGCCAAACTGGACTGAATCCTAAACCAGTCCTCCCATGTGAGCACGGATTATCCTCCTCCCAAAACCAACAGGACAGGGAAGCCGCGAGGAAAACAGGGCACAGACACACAAATTAATGTGACTTGCAACAGCGAGGATCATGCTGAGAAGTCAGTAGCAGAATCAGGAATTACCTTCCCTGTCCCTCTGCCGCGCGACTCCGAGTGCTCCACGCCAGCAAACGCGAGGCGTGCGCAGAGCGAGGAGATCTGAAGGACGCAGCAATGGCTTGTTTGTGTTTCTACTTGACTGCAGCTGGATGTTGCTCAGAGGCAAAGCTGATGGGAACTTGATTTATTTATTGCATGATGTATGCAAATTCAAAAATATGGCACTGAACCGAGAGCTCTGGAGAGTCTTTTAGAAGTTGAACATAAATCAAGCAGCACAACAGAAAATACATGCTCCATGCAAGCTCTTAAACACGCGCCACCTCCACCTGTTACCTTGGCACTCGCTCCAGCCCGCGGAGAGCTGCGGCGTYGCGCTCTGCAAACCGCTGCTGCCTCCCGCGCCTGCCGAGCCTCAGCCCCGCGCGCCGGACCCACGCGCCGAGCACGCTTGCACCAGCGCCCGTTCGCACAGCGCCGCGCTTGAAACTCGGGCCAGGCTTATCCCCCGCAGCAACTGCGAACTTCAAGGACAAATGGTAACCAATAAACTCAGGCGTGGGGTTTTTTCCGGGTAACGCTGCTCGGTGGGCTTTGGCTGCTGCGCGCGGAGGAGGAGTGCTGGGGTCTGTTTATGCTCACCCCGCCGGGTGCGCTGGACGAGGGGAAGGAACGGCCACTTCTAGCGCTGCAGCCTGCTTGTGCTTTATATCAACAAATCTTTTCATTTTCAGAAACGTTGTCATCTCACCTATGTAAAATATGTTTTAAAAATAAAAACCATAAAGTTGGGGTCTTTCATCGTAGGTTAAGTAAACATCGCTTCAGTCTGCTGTTATTCCTATAGCGAACGYTTAAATTGTTCACATTATTCAGCCACGCTATTTTGTATTAAAAAAGTAAAAAAGAGAGAATCTACAGCAGGGTAATACAATTCATGCTCAGAATACGTGACCAGGTCGTGCACTCGGCGCTTCCTCAGTCGCAAGCACAACATGTATAATACTCATGCCTCTCCCAACAAACTTGGGCCACAGAATTTTAAGCAACTCAGGCACAGTCCTTGCTGGTCAGAAGACACAATCCCACCAAATGATCATGGGACTATSCACAGAGGAGCCAGCAGCTCTTGAGTAGTTGGTCCTGTAATGCAGGGACAGGAGGTGCAACCCTGCACCCACTTTGKGACTTGGGGCCCTGGCCCAATTCCCAGCGGAACCAGAGGAAAAGCTGGAGCTGAGTCAGGTCATGACGGGTCTGGCACAGGTGAATGATGTGCTAGGAGATACAGCCCACCTTTTCCCCTTAGCTCTGTGCAAACTGATCTTCCTCGACGTTGTGGTCGACGACACGAGGTTATTAGGCAGAACTGGTGGGTGACAGCCTCCTGCCACACCGCCACGGGCCCTCGCCTCTGTAAGTTGCACTCTGCTGCCTCTCCTCACATCTTGAAACAACCACCTCGTTAGTGATATCTTCTGGAGACAGCATTATATGGAAAAGGCAGGCAGCAGGAAGTTTATAAAATTAAACATCTTTTCATTGCAACTCATGCAATCAGGAACACCTCCAAGGGAAAACAGCACTTCCAACTTCCTACCTTTAACAGAGGGCAGAGCCCTTTTCCTCTCACCAAGSCTGTAATTTAAGACTAATTACAGATTAAGCCACAAAGGGAAATTCTTTGTCCCTGCAAGGTGCAAATTTGTGTGAACYTAGAGTGGTTCCACATCAGCTCAGAAACAAGCCCAGTGCATTTTTTTTTCCAGAGAAAGGCCAACAAAGCAAGTCAAGTCTTGTTCCCCAAGTCAAGTCTTGCTCCCCATAAATTAACTAGAAACATAATAAATATTATTACACTTTCATTTGTCAGGGAGAAGAGGTAATTTTTAACATAGGGATGATTTGATTTCCAATAGAGTTAAGAATACGAAGCTTGCATGCTAAAAGTCAAATACACATATTTAGGTCTTCCTCCCCACCCAGCAGTGATAAAAGACATGGTTCTTTCCTGGTGTAGTAACTGTTTGGTGGTGACAAGCTGTCAAACAAGGTAAGCAAGCAGGTCCCAGCCTACATCACTCACGTCTAGGTACATGTCAGTGCAATGTGACAGATGTGCCCTGACACATCCAAAGCCACAAGGAAGGTGTGAAAAGCTTAAGYTGAGTGAGCCCACGGTCAGTCTTCCACATCAGCAGATTTGCTCAGCCTCACAGAAACAGGGAAGGAGAAAATGAAATCAAAATTAGCATGGTCCTGTAGAGGATGCTAGACCCATCCCACCACTCATCACCCTGTTCACCCTACAGAAAGGGCAGCCTTCCTTCAGAGGAAAGCAGATACATGGTCGTGAAAAGGGACCTGGAGATCTGGTCTGGGAACGTTAAGGCTGCAACTAGCATGGGTTTTCAGCAGCTTTTTGCTACTGCTTGGATAGCTGCCTTCCATACCTCTTGCCAACTTCCCTGCTGCCACACAGTGAGGGGATATTGTGCCACACATCGCTTTCTGACACTTCAAACACTGACCCTGGGGCCTTTGTGATCACTCACTGGATGCAGTTTGTGCTGTCACATGGACCTGTTCAGCCACAGGCATCTTGGTGTTTCAGTATTTCTGAAACACCTTTCCAAAACCATGATCTCCACTTTGAGAAYGACCATCAAACCTGCTACATGACTTAGTGTGTGCTTGCCCCAGCCCTCTGTGAGGCACAAGGAAGATAGGTAGCAGAAGCACAAAGGCAGGCAACCACTAGCATCAAACCCACCTTCCTTCCTATTCAGAGCCTTGCTGGCTCTGAGGCAGTAATGCTGTCCTGTCAGAGGACCCTGTGCTTAACAGCATCGAAAAACACCAGTGAACCCATGCTGTACCTTTCTAAATCTTAAAGAAACCAAGCGACACAGCATGTATGCAAAGAGAAAGATTTTAAACCTGTCTGCATATCCTTTAGTGCTTTCACATCCTGGGCTGGATGCTCAGGCACAGATAGCTGGTAAAGCTCCACTGACGTCAACGTTAAGAGGGGCCTGCCAAGTTACGCCCAAGAAGGAGATTTGCAGCGAGTGCACTCTGAATCCACTGCTACGTGGTGTTGTTATCTTGTTCCTCCTTGGTCAGTTCTCTCCCAGAGCAGCACAGAAAGCACAAATCCCTCTTGGACAGTTAAGCTGGTGAAGTTCCATAACTGAACATAACACCAGGACTCCCACGCGTTCCCCAGAGGCCAGCTGAGCACAGCCCTTCCACCTCAGCCACTTCCATGCATCGCTTCCACAAGTTAAGGTTTCTAAGAACATGCCCCAGATATTTGGAAGCTCAGGATGCAGCTAAAATAGCTTGGGTGGCCTTTAGCCTGGAGGGGCTGCAGAGCTTGCGAAGGACAGGAGAAACCAAGCTGGGGTCATTTAACATCAAGTCCATGAGCCTCCCAGTTCAGCTGAGCTTGGGGAACACAGCTGTGAGAAGCAACACTGGGGTCAACTCCCCTTCTATGCTCTGCACTAAAGCTCTGAAGAGAAACGCTRATGTACCAGGACCGGTGGTGTGGGCTTTGGGGATTGACTCTTGGGGTCAGAGGTTAGAGCAAAGGAGAAAGTCACTAACTGAAGTCCTATTTTCTACTTGGCCACGAACCTGCTGTGCATCCTCGGGCCAATAAATTGTTCTGTCTCATCTGAAGAACAGAGATAACGGAGATGAAAGACTGCATGCGTGCAAAGAGCTTGTTATTAGCACTGCTCACATCTTGGCAGAAAAAAATACAGGTCTTGCCTTGTGTAGGATGGACRGCAGGGACATATAGCCTGTTCTGTGTATTTCTTTTTTTGTTCTGTAATTATACTCCACTGTCATCAGTYCAGTACATCCATTCTGAGGCACTCCTGATGCTTGGAGCCCAGCCGCAGTCTCCTTATTGCGTACACAAGGTTTTCCCTGCAGTTCTAGATGGCTCAGCAAACTGAGTTGCCTATCCCACCRGCATGTTATTTTTGAGGGAGAAAGATTCGTCTGGTATTGAATTGCAAACTAAAGATGCAACTGCATTTGCAAGCTTGGTTTTTGTGACACTAGGTGGAGGCTGCTACAAAGGCTTCTTGAGAGATTTTTGCAAAGAAAAGGAAAAAGCATAGGGTGTTGTCTCAAGGACAAGCACATTACCAGAGCCAGGTGACAATGAGGTGCAATCCATGAATACCTACCATGAATAAATCCCTGCCCACGCAAACAGCTAGAGAGAGTCTGAGCAGGAAGAACAAAATATTGTTGGAACTAAAACAGATATTCAAAACACACATGAACCTTCCCTGTTGTTGTGCTTTCCTGGCAGGCTCTATCTCATAGATCTTTGCAGTCATTTTTTTCCCCTTGGGGCTGGTCTCGGGGCACTATCCAACAGAATAATCTCCTTCAAGAACTTTTTCCAGCTCCATTGCCATTTGCGGTTAGATGGTAATGAATGAAACCTCCCAAACCCTAAATCAGCCTTGMTGTTTTGATTCTTTTAACAGGTAGCAGAAAACGGATTCAGCAAAAAGGTCTGYGAGACAAAACCCCTCAGGTATCCCAAGTTCTGGCACATTAGTTGCCTTAGATGTGGATGCAAATATTCTAGGATTAAAGGCAACAGGAAAAYTGCAGCGACTTCTGTGGAAGACCTGAACATCTCTGGTGCAAGAGGAACATGAAAGAGAGAGGGGAATGGAAATGACTTCAAAACAGAATTTTTCTGGCTTCTGTTCCAGAACGAGACTATATCATAATTCTCCTTAATCATTGTTTTCTAGGAACACACATACATGTTGTTTTTAAAAATGAATGTCTAGGCTTTGATTAAATTAATCCAGGTAATCTCGGCTTTTCAGCTGCCACCACCTTTAGAAACTACACTGATCTTTTCTTTACAGATTTCTTCCTCTGGCCCAGCAGCAGGTTGCTGTTAGCTTGTCCTGGGCTACATCAGTGGAGGCTAAAAATAATTATCCTTAAAGGAAATCCAAACACTGCAATCTCCTCTTTCACTCACTACCTAATTAATAGTTTCCAGGTCACCCTGGCTCCTCAAGAACATCTGTTTGTTTTCACTACATTCAAGCAAAGTTAAAGTTGGCCTGAAACAGGAATATGAAAATGCATTTAATGTTTGCATATTCCGCCTTCCACAGAAATATCTGGATGTGGGGGCTTTGGAGTAAAGGAGTACATCCCCAAAGGCAGATTCAGGACTGCAAGTCTGAAGTGCACATGCCCGTAGTTCGCACGCAGCTATCAACCTCTGCAGTCCCCAGGAGCACGCAGATTTCCTGCAGGAACTTTCAGGATTATTTCCACAAAATGCACACATAAATGTAACAGAATATAAAGAGGTCGATGAGTTATCTTAAAGTGTTTTGTGGCATCACACAAGGTAGTTACATTAGGGCAGATTTCCGGCCTTGGTTTCTACTTGGGCCATTGCTCAGCAAAGGAACGCACACATACATAGGAAGGTCCAGGAGGACAGAAGTCCACATTTCCAGGTGAGGTTTGCACATATCCAATCCTCACATCCTTTGCAGGACAGGGCACGTTCATCCCATTCCATACGTATTTGGCAAGAGGCAGAATGCTGGATCACTCCAGGTTTGCCACACAGACTTGTGGCATTTATTCTGTGCAGAAACATTGCTCTTTAATATGGCGTCCTGTGACTTCCCAGCACACTTGATCTGCGTGGAACAAATTCCAAAGCTGGGAGGTACAACTGCAGTAAGACTACGTGAGGTGTGGAAATCAAGAGACTTGGGGATGGGACAACYGATTTGCTGTTAATAAAGATGGAAAATGATGGAAACATGGACAAACTGCTCCAGACAGCAGCGGCTGGCAAAGCAGGGAAAACAAAGAGGGATCAACAGAGCATGTGGACGATGCACATGCAAAAGAAAGCACATGAAGATGTATGTCCCAAAGGGAGCTTCTAAACAAGGAGCAATGGGCTCTGAAACAAGGTGGCAGGAAGAGCGCGTGAAGACAGAGAAGATATGACCGTCCTGGCTTTCCATACATCCAGGGACAGAGCCTGGGACCAGGAGCTCCCGTTGAGCCTGTCAGCACCTTCGGTCCAGTCATCACTTCACACAACAGCCCTGATGCAACGCTGAAGCCGTAACACAAACAACAAGCCTCTGCGGTTCAAACGCCAGCGCTTTCTAGCTCGTGGTCAAGGATGTACATTCCCGTACGCTGCATGCCAGAAGGCAGCACGATCTCTGGAACCCGGAGGTGCTGACAGAAATTAAGCAATCACTCGTTAGTCGTTGTTGTCAAAGCACTGTTCTGCTCAAGAACACCAAGTTCTTGGGTGACAGGCACTGGAAGGACCTTGAGTAGCTTTTCAAGTGACATCAGCTCTGCAAGTGCTTGCAAATGGGCAAATATGGCGCAGCTCCCTGTGTCCTACCACTCCTTGCACATGCCCCTCGGCACGTGGGACAGCAAAGGGGTCTGCCCTGCCCTGCACGCCCCCAGCAGCACGCACTCCCCAGGCAGCGGTAAAAAGTCGGTGTCGGTGTCTAGTCCRCTACTGGCACCAGCTCAGGCTACAGCACCCCCTCGTCCCTGCAGAAACTTTTCCAAATAACAGAAGCAAACATACAGAAGTGAGACACAAGGCCAACCATGCAGATTAGCTGTTTTTCCGCAGCTTCCTACCCCTGCTTACAGCCCCGACATCGCTTATCCTGTCTTTCCCTGCACCATGCAACACCCCTAGTGGGAAGAGGAGCATGGGAGATTGCATGCATAATTCTGGGACTGCAAGAATAACGCTGCTTGGGCTCTGAGGTCCTGAGATACTCTAACATCGCAAAGGCAAGAGGTAGAGGCACCTCAGGAGTAAYTACTGGGGTACCTTCCACAGGAACGACCACTAGATGTGGTGTCATTATCCCTTTACTTTACTAAGGAGGCAGACAACGTAACCTAGACCTGCAGCTCACCTCTTTTATCCTCAGTTTTATGCTTTAACATCTGCCCCTGGGCTCCACCAYTCCTGGCTCTGACTTGTTTGCCCTTGCTGCTCAGGACATGGGAGAATAGTTCAGTGCACAGAGAACAGAGTCCCTGGTATTTGCTCCATCTTGAGATGGGTTATATTTAAAAGCCAAGGTGACTGTGTCGTTCTGTCTACTATGGGCAGATGGAAAACYGTGCCGAGTCTGGAGGCGCTGCAGCATTTGGACAGCATGCTCAGAGGTAGACTTCTACGGTGGACAGTGTTTAGCTGCAATCTGGACACGAGTTAGTCACAGGGTCATTTACTTGACTGTACTCATTTTCCATCGATTTTTCAAGCATTAGATATTAACACTAACCAATAGCGCAGCAATCCACTAACACTGCAAGACCATTTACCAGCTTTCCCTGGCACTGGTGAGACCGTGCCTTAGCCTTAGGCTTTGAATTCCAGATCGGCACATGCCTTTAGCATCAGTGTCACTGAGCAGGAGCCCGCGCATCCTACCCACGCTCCCTGACCACAGCAGGGATCCTCTCTGACTCCATAAAATGCTTTGTCTTGGAAAATAAGGAAGTCTCGTAGATGCAAACAGCTTAAGCTCTGTGCAGCAAATTAGATGGTTCACAGAGTCACATCCTGATCTTAATACACTCCCTGCTGATTTACACCACAGTTAACTAACATCTGAATCTTGACCCTTTGCATTTTAAGAGCTTCTAACCTGTGTGTGCTGAAGTCAATGGTCAAGTGACCACTGACCTCAGTTAGCAGGGGAGCCGGCTCTTGCCGGGAACCAACTGCTCCTGAGAGCAGGCACGAGGGAAAATGCGTCTGGGAGATCTTAGTGCAACTTCCCATGATCAAAGCATTAATAAAACACTAATTCGTTCTCATGATGYGAAACTAAGGCAGGGAAAGCACCCATGATGAGAAAACTGGTGACTGAGGCTTGCAGTCATGCAACAAAATAGTTGTTGATTCACTAGCAGATTTGAGGGGCAGAAGAACATTACATTTTCATTAGGAGTGAGAAGCTTTTGATGTTTTTTGCCTCAGCAAAGGAAAAAGCAAACAAAAAAAAAATCCTTTAAGTTCAAATCAACCGAAACACAGGACCAATCCCTTAGTTTTGGTTTGGTAGTCTGGATAATTTTTCCCTTTTGCAAAAATGACTAAAATGTAGGCAAGTTATGAAATGAAATGTCACTTCAAAATAAAAAAACATGAATATTTACTTCTCAGAATGCTGAAACAAAACATTGCAGTTGTTTAAAAGACGAGCTATTAGAGCCAATTCAGTAAATAGTTTCAGTCAACCCCAAACTGCATTTTCAGCAAATAAGCTATTCATCCTGAAAAAGGTTACCCAGATCTATGCACGCTCGAAAAAAACAAAGCGCTCCACWGTTGGAGCTAAAAGCAAATCTCCATCACAACTACCACGGTAATGATGTGGATCCTCTCTGAATTTCTTGTACACGTTATATTGAAACARTTTTTAAAAGCTTTATCATTCTGCCTTGCCAGCCCATCTCATCAGCTTTCACAATGGAAAGGATGGAGGGTTTTCTAATGGTAGCTTCCCAGAAACAAGCCTCCAGAGATGCTAATAGCAGAACCATTGTCCCACTTGAGTTTGGTTTCTTAAGATTTTTTTTCCAATAGTGGTCAGTGTGGACAGCAAAATCCTTTCATCTTCTGGGAAAAGAGCAAATGGCCTCTAACAGAAGAGCGGACCTATGACCTTGCAAATTAAAAATCTCTAAATCGGTCGTCTCATCTTCCTCCAAGTGGAGACTTTTCTTCTCTTCCTAGCACCGCTTCCACTCTGAGAGTCCAAGAACAAAGAAACMGGCACTCAAATACCTCTTAATACGCAGCATAATGAACACACACAACCATGCTTGCAAAGAGCTGCTTTTGCATGAAGGCATCTCTCAAGAAGTGAGACGTGGACATCATCTAGTTCCAACAGGAACTAGGCTGGACCCTTCATAAGGAACAATATCCAAAAATTAAACCCTGCAGAACAAGCAAAACTTTGAGTTTATTCCACCAGAAGCCAGACTTAAGCTGCACAAATCCTGCAAGTTTATTTTACAAAAATACGGTTTAAAAGACAGACAAGAAAAAATATTCCTCGCCCCAAAACTGAAGTTTGAAAAAATAACAGTTAAACAAGAACCATGGCTAACACTTCAGCCTGCACTGCAAAGGATGGGAGAAGAGCTCCAGCCTCCACAGGTCCCAGGAAAGAATCTGCATTGGTAACTTAACACATGCAAAGCAGCCTACACTACCTGTAGTGTAGGCTGACACAGGTCAAAACTTTGAGAAAAGGGCTGGTATTTGTAGTAATTTGTTGTTTGGGATCTTGTATCATGATTTTCAAAATCCCCTTTATTTCTTTGTAGGAGGAGGACAGAAGTTGCTAGGTTTTTCTCTTACAGTAAGAGCTGATAAAGTTTATATCTGAGACCTAGGTCTTCCTTCTCTCAAGGAAACACTGTTCCAGATGGGAAAATCTGCACAGTGAAGATTAAATCACATATATAGCAAGTTTGTAACTGAGGCAGCAAGGACCACTCTTTATTCAAACACACAGAAATCTTCCGTTTGGACTAATTTACAGTCACCTGAGCTAAATCTTTTTTTCTCATTTCAGCAAAGCAAAGGACAGAGATAGCAGAAGACCACACCTCCATCTTGCACATACCAGTACCCTCAACCTCCCATGAAAAGTTCTCTTAAAAGTCTAATGTTGGCGCTTGCTTTACATAGAACATCTTGTCGCTAAGGATCCACATGCTCGCTGCCCRAGCTGTTTAGACCTTCTTTCCCCGTTTCCCTTCCCCAGGGCTTTTCTGCTCCTTGCTAGTATCAGCTTTCCTAAAAATCTGAGAAGAGGGCTGAGTTTGGAACAAAAAGAGTCATCATTTGACATCACGTTTCCCAACAATGTGTCTTGGTAATCAGGACAAATCCAGGCCTAGCTCCTGGCAGAGCACCTCCTTGAAGATGACGACCTCTCAGACTAGGTCAGCATCAGATGGGAGTTCACTTGCTCCTCAAGGCAGAAATGTAACAAAAAAAGAAAAAGAAAAAGAAAAAAAGCTTAGGGCCCTATTCTGTTCCCATTTACAACTTGCTCTGTGTTGAGGAAATCCAGCTGATTTCCTTGGAGTTGCTTACAGTTTACATCACCATGAGCAAGAGAAGAATTGGGCCATTTACTGTGCGTGCTTCACAGCACTGGCTCGAAGCCATAACGATCTGATCTCAATCTACATTTTCATTAAGCTTGTGGGTGGTTCAGAGAGAGGGTTTTATTGGGCTCAGAGACAATAGGGTGCAGCTGTGAAGTTTGCATCCGGATCTGAACTTGCAAAGAGTTCAAATCCAGGGTTTTGGGTCAGATCCATCTCAAGCATTAATTTTCTAGATATCAAAATACCACCCTAGGGACTTGCAAAAGCAAGGCCAATTCTGGCTTACAACGGTGTTACAGCATTGCCCTCCATGGAGTCTGTCCTGATTTACACTAGAGGGAGATCAAAATTCATGCCAGGGCAGCAAGGAAGCTGTGCTTTATGTTCATTGCCATGATTTCAGTGGACACAATAACATCTGTTTGCTGCAACCCAGGAAAACATACTAATGCGCTTCCCATCCATTGGTTATTATTGCCAGAAGAACGCTAAGCGCATTTAGAGCTACTATTTTTGTTTTGGGAAGATATGCACAACTCCTCTCCTTTCACATCCAAATGGTCTTTTTCATCCTTCCCTCTCACTGGCAGCTGCTTTCGCTGCATCTGTGCCTGTTGTGCGAACCGCRAGCGGCCTGTTTTTATAGCTGGGAGCTGGCCGAGAGCGTCTTGGTACCTGCTGGGTGCTGGCTGCTGCTGAGCTGAGCTCTTTGCGGGTTTAACCAAAGCTTCTCGGGACTCTAATCACTTCACACTCTTTGGAGGTTCCTGCTTTCAGAGGGAGGATTACAAAAGCTTSATATTCAAGGACTGAAAATAAGGAGAACGGAAATACGTCCCAGAGCAAAGATACAAGCTAGCATTCATCGAGCCCAACCTTTCAAAGCGACCAAGATGTGCGGTGCCACGTGCCTTTGGATCCGAATGAGTTTCCGCAGGAACGATGAGCAGCAGGGCACTGGGCAACGACTGGCCAGGCCCACGCGTTCAGCCCTCTGCAAAAAGGGGATAAATTGAATTAGCCTAACCTGCATTAGAAGAGGTTTAAGCTGCTCAGGACTGCTTGTGTTTGCCGTGAGCAGAGCTGAGCAGTCACCGACAAGCAAGCGATGGTCAGTAACTGGTCACCTTGCCAGAGTACAACTTTCACCGATGTTAGGTATTGCCGGCTCCGGAGGGCTCCTTGCAGGAGCCCCAGGTGATTTCTCCAGGGCTTGGATGTTTAGTCCACYATGGAATTTCTTTTAAAGTAAGGTAGGTGCTCACCTGCATCTTCAAACACTAAAAATGCTTTGGAAAATTAGCCACAYGATAGTATTTAAACCTCTAATTCACCTTAGGAAATATTGGAGAAGTATTTGAGAAGGACTGAGTAGACAAAAGAAATTCTTTCCATTCACAACGCTTTTGCAATGAACATAAATAATAAACATACAGCAGAACAAATTCAAGACATCAGGGCACAGCGTTGCCGCCCATTTGGCCACCTTCCCGGCTCGGTGGCCACTTGCTGGTGCCACGCGTCCATCGGGGCAGCACGAGCCCGTCCCCCAAAGGCCTCTCAGCTCTCAAATAGGTCACTTGGGAGAGCTGCTCTCACCAGCACCTCCACGGAGCCAGGAGATACTATTTGTTAACTGAAAAGTTTGTTTTTAAATGAAAAGCAACCTCCTCCTCGTAATGTAACATTTCAAACAATTGTTTTCTTTAGAAATTTTAAGCCTCTCCAAGAACCCGAAACCGTGTTAATGAAAATATTCAGGCTTCGGTTTCTGAAAGCCAAAAGCTGAAAGAAAAATCCAAGATCAGAGACCTTCTCGTTTGTCAACATTTGAGGCGACTGCTATGAATCAGCAGCTGCAAAATCTCCACCGAAGCACAGCAAAATTGGTCTAATCTCAGGACATCATAAACAGAACAAAATCACCTCTTCTTGAAGCGTACCAACTTTAAAGGACAGATTCTCATTTAGCCGTGGGTTATATGGATTCACAGTAATTTCCAGAGTGTTGCTTGGTTAGACCAGGATTTGCACTTTAAGATATGCCACTAGTTTTAAGCAAATTCACTGAAAATACACAAGCCTCTCCTGCCCTCAATTCCAACAGATTGTGTTATACATCCCCTGGCATCCGGCACGCTCAGCTTYGCCTGCGCGATCCCACGGCGCACGGCACCAAAACCCATTTGGCTCCAGCAAACCTCAGCACAGCCCGACCGGCACCCAGCAGCTCCGGCCGTTAGCAGTGCCCCCAACATCATCTGCCCGGTAAGGACCGCGGCCCAGCGCGCGCCCCGGCTGAGCTCTCCCGCTCAGAAACGGGCGGCGCGGCCCCGGCCCCGGCCTCGAGCCCGGCGGCTGCCAGGGGAACGTGGCCCAGGACATTCGAGTACGTTCAGTGTAAAAGTTCAGGTTGAAAACCGTTCGCACGCTCTCTAGGTCTGGAAACAGGAGGCAAGCGCAACCACGAAACACGGCTAAAATGCATCTTTAATATGGGACTCTTGGACAGCCTTGCGGTATCAAGGGTCTTCACCTTTGGCCAAGAGCAGAGGGAGACTCGCTTCCACTTACTCCATCTCGATCGCAAACAGGGGGCCCTACACAGCTGCATAAAACTGGCACTGCTGGGAATAAACACAGGCTGCAAGACGCAGCGTTTTCTTAAGCAGCAAGGAGTCGAGGCAGTGGCTGCGGGGCCACCCCTGCCACGAGGCTATTGCCCTTCTGCTGGCAGGGCAGCGTGAAGTACACCTGGACGTAAACCCGCTGGCAGGCCACCCGGGCACCGAAACGCCACGTAATTGCAGTAGCAGTTCTTATCTCAACAGTCGTCAATTTGGGGTTTTGCAAACTACGAAAGAATTCCCTACTGGATGGAGATCAGTTCTAAGAGATGAGTAACACAGGGGAAAAAAAGTTCAAATGTAGAAACAAATATGTTGAAAACCCAACCAAAAGGGTCTTGGTTGCTTAATGAGGTATCAAAAAAATACGCCAGATGAAATAATGCATCTGGTCCACGCCACCTAAAGCCACAGTGACTTGTAATCCAATTACTCAGGAACTGGCTAAAGGTCAGTGATGTGCCTAAATCTATTATTCTGAAAATTAAAGACAGCAACACAGATGACGCAGGCCGGTTAGCTCAGTTGGTTAGAGCATGGTGCTAATAACGCCAAGGTCGCGGGTTYGATCCCCGTACGGGCCACTCGTTTGGTTGGACTAGATGACCTCCAGAGGTCCCTTCCAACCTTACCGATTCTATGATACAATCACCGCTATGACGATGTTTCTATTGAGGCCAGATTTATTTCGGGTGACACCTTAGATGACACACAGAAACCTTCAGAGAGTTCAAGGCAAGAGGATTGAAAACATTTCTCCACACATCTAATGAAAAAGCTTGCAGAACTCATTGCCGTAGGATTTCACAGAGGCCAAGAAACCCCCAAAAAACAAACAAACAAAMAMACACCCTCCAGGCCTTTCCTCACGCCTCTGAACTCCACATAAATTCTAACTACAGAGGGGTCAATCCAGATCCTTCCTCCAGCAGGGTATCCCTCTGGAGCAGGTGGTCCTAGAGAAACAGCACATTGGCCTGGGTGGGCTGATGGCAAAAAATGGGATTAAGGACCAAGTTTGTTAACCTGCTGTAGATCTGTTCCCRAATGGGAAATAAATGACAGCATTAAAGAGAAAAAGATTGCCCAACTGGAAACAACAAAACCAAAGCAGGCAGGGATTTCTTCCTCTCATTCCTCTTTAAGGAACAGCAGCTGGCAAGCCTGTCTGGGCCCAAAGTTGCCCAAAGCACAAGCAAATCAATTTGACCCTGATGAGCCAGACGTTTCCCTTAAATCCCGTCGCAGCGGTGTCGAGCCAGCTTGAAGAACCAGAGCAACGAACACAACCGGCTCCAGCAGAGCAGCCCCAGGTAGGCAGAGAGCAAGCGTGCACCTGGAAATCCGCCAGTGCAGCAGAGACAACATCTGGCTTCACTTTACATCTGCTGGTGATGCTTTGCAGAAGGGTGCAGAGCACCCACATCTTCCTCCGCATTTATCTCCTCTCAGGATCCGCACTGCATGCCCTTGCTTTCAGCTGTTGTGTTTTATTTGCTTTGCACTAAAGTGTTCTTTAATTAAACAGCCATTATCCTCTAACAACTGGGTATGTTTATGATTGTATCATATTTAAACCAGACCGTTGAGTCAGATCTACATTTCTGACACAAAACAGAAAGCTCTCCATAGAGCTGTTTCCCAAACTTTTAATTACTTTTCTTTATATTATTGCTTTTCAGCATTCGGAGCCAACACATGGTCTGGAACAGAGAACTTGTGAAGCTACAGGCTTGAATCTGCCCACAAAACAAGGACTATGGCAATAACAGACCCTTCCGATGGCTCTGCCAGCCCTGTCATTTGGGCAGGCACTATCAGGAAGCTGTTGATAGTTTATGGATAGTATAGTCCCGACTCTTAACCTAGGGCAAYAAAAAGGGCTGCTCAGAAGTTTTCACAGTTCTTTTCCCCATCTTTTTCATGTTTACTCTTAGCTTACTATCTCCTCCCAGTATTCAGGCTGGCACTGAGCTTCTGCAAGACTGATGACAAGTGCAGGAATAGGGGATTTTACGGTCCACATTTTGGAAGTTCTAGCCACAAAATGCATCAGCCTGAGACATGCTGCTTTGCTTGCCTTAAGACACTTTCAAAAAAAAGGGTGAAGCAAAAGGCAAGAAAGTATCAGAGCCTAACAAGCAGCTGAGCAGCTAAAGCCAGCCCTCCAATCCAATTAAGCAGATGACCTTCCAAATACATCTTTAATTGTCTGCAGGCAAAGGGAAGCACTGTCCAGTTAAGGAAGTTGGAAAGATTAGTGAAAAGCTCTGGGAGTTCAGAAGGCGGCTGATGAGTGGATTATTTTAGTGTTAGTTCTTAGACTTCCTTCCACAGGGACACTTACATATATCGAAGCCTGCAGAAAGAGCCACATGCTCTTCAGGCTAGCCAGCATTTAAGCCATAGATCTGAAATTTAGGATAACGGATAGAAAGGCAGATGCAAAGTCCTGTATAATATCACTGAGGATATATCACTGGGGATAATAAATCCATCTTGAGGCTTCCATGAACCCAGCGCATCTAAAGTTAAATACGAGTGATTTTCTTCCTGAAGTACATTGTCAACACGGGGATATACACTAGTGCATACATCCCAATACGTGCACCTCTTGTCCAGCTCTTCTTTTTGCTTTAGTCACCATAAACATGTAACTCCCACTCTTTTGACTTCCACTGCCATTAATCTCTCTTCTTGGGAAAGTTTCAGCTATCAGTTAGTCTAAACCTAAAGCAATGAAGTCATGCTCAAGGAGCTGTCGGGGGAACTGACTCAGAGTGGTGGTGACTCATTCGTGCGAGACAAACTTGAAGATCTCCATACACGCGTTTCTGCRCAGAGCTGTTCGGGAGGGCTGTTTTAAGACATTGGCCACTTAAACGTTTCTGAGAGAATTTAGTAGAAACACTTGAAAATTAAGCAGTGCGGCAAGACCATGAACACGGTGCACGTKAACACGTGTGCAAGTACTGATCTCCACGCACATAATGCTCCGCCAATATGTTTCAAGACAGGAGGTGTAAAGATAAGTCATGTCTTCATGGCTCTCTTGGAAGACTTTTTCCTCCTATTCACATGCTTCTGTCACAGATGGAGGCTGAAGTCAGGAGGAAACCTAGACCGGAGGGGAGCTTTCAGAGCTGTTCTTTGGCAGAGCTACCTGGGAGCAGACACACAGTAAGGATGGTTTTATTTGGCAACTTCCTTGTAGGAATATATATATTCCTTAATACCTTTGGCAAATAAAGGATCGTAAAAAGAAAAGTTGGTTGGCCTTTTTGGCTGGACAAAGAACATACTTTAGGTTAAAAAACAGACTCTGAATTGAACAGAATGCAGCAAGGAAAGTTTCATCTGCCTCTGAACCTGCTGTATGTACAGTGGATGCCACAAATCAGTGTCAGGGCAAGAACAGGTTACTCATGGAAAGCAGTTGATCAGCAAAACACAGGCGTGCCACACCTTTAGGAAAACATATTAGAGATTAATATGTTTTTTTGGACCTGATTGGAAAGATATTAGTCTGCTCTCATGATCTGGAATGAATTTCATCCAGCATAAATCACTAGGCTGACAATACAAATGAGGCAAAAGAGCAACCACATGTTTCACTTTGGAGTTGTTCCCCCCCATCCCCTTTTCCCTTCCCCTTGAATTGCCTGATGCTAATTCCAAAACTTGAAAATCTTGCTTTGCCCTGCAGCTTCCAGCCTTGGAATCATATCAGCTTCTTCATAATTAATGTGAATTTCTTTCATACTGAGAAGAAGGAAACTGCCTACTGCAGGTCCTTTGAGAAGCACTAAGACAACAACTTTTAAACATTGTCTTAAAAAATACATATTTCATGTGCATGCCAGAAGAGATTATTTATGCATGATAGATGCATAAAATAAATTACAGATTGTTAAAATGGTGTGACTTCTGTGTAAAATGCCCATAAAGGTAATTGGCCTGTCCCTCATATCATGTAAATCACTTCAAAGATGCTGCAGGAGTCCAGCACTTGGCCAATAGAGAGCAGTCCAAGAAAGAAAAGTTACTTTCATGTGTAAAGCAAATTTATGGACAAGATCCTTGCAGAAGTAATAGCCCATAAAGCTCCTGTGAAAACAGGACTGGTGCTGTAGGCCTGCTTCAAAGCACACTGAGTTACTGGGAATCTATCCATTGATACAACTGGCCTTTATACCGGACACTATGCAGATCTGGGAAGATACTTAGGAGATTCCGATTCTTAGACATCCGCGTGTTTTTTTTTTTTTTTTTTGGCATTCTTTGGGGGGCCAACCTGCATTTTTTCAGTGCTGTAATACTGTAGAATGCTAGTCCTAAACACATAAATTAATAGTGAAGTTATTAGTGCATAGAACTATGCATTTGGCACAAATTCCCATAGAAATCAAGAGAATGTTACAATTCATATATGGGATTTATCTTGCAAAAATAACTAGCAGTGAAAAGGCTTTTCCAAACGGATCAACACATCCAGGCTTAAATATGGGAGTAAAGCAAACACTGAGGGTTCAATACTCTTTAAAATTAAAAAAAAAAAATTAAAAAAAACACATAAAATCACGAAGTTGTCTTTCTGTCAGCATTTGTAAGGTGTTGCTTATATTGTTAAGCAACTCCCACTTTCCACTCCAGGAGCRGTCACATTGCAGAGACAGGTGAAGCAATGTCTGTATATTATTATTTCCATATCATAAAATAAATTCATGCAACGTTTTACAGCATGTAAAACATACTACCTGAACCACAAATCTCTGCCTTGGGGAGCTTAAAATATAAAAAAATGTCCTTTGGTACAGCTGCTGGTAAGACAGAAAAGGGCAGAAGTGCTTTAATTGCTATGTTTCAAGGCATAGCTGGAAAGCAAACTCAAATGGTCAGTTGTGCTTGATCCTGAAGGCAACTCTAGACAGCTCTATGGAGCAGATCAACCTCAAATTAAACCACTTCTACTGAAAAAACACATACAGAAGGAGAGCCTGCTCGTCAGCAACTTTAGAATAGCACCACCTTTCTAAATCCATGTCTCCCAAAACACTCCATGAAGGAAGCCAGTATCTTCGAACCTGTCTTACCAATGGAGAAACTGAGGCAAAGTGTGGAAACACAGATTTTCCAGGGCTCAGCAGACCCAAAGACATGGAATGATTCCAAGACTACCTAAGTCTTAGCTGAATATGCTGGCCACAAAGCCACACAGACACAGGCTCAACAGGAAAGGAGGCAAGTTGAGAAGAAAAGCATCCAGCTGAGGGAGATATCCGAGGCCTCTGAGCTTTCTTTTGGACAGCTGTATGCCAAAAGGCAAACGATTTCTGCCAGCCAGCTGAATTTTATTGATTTATAAGTGGTCAAATCCATACAGTCAGAAGATAATGTTACTTTTGCATGTTGAGCTACATTTCCCCATAAAATTCCATGGGAATATTAAGTTATATTAAGAAAGGTTCGCTTAGTGTTATCTTTTCTAAACAGAAACAATGCTAAAATAAGCCTTTTAGTTTCTTCATCCTAGCCATCTGCAGCACCACAAAAATCACAGAATAGCAAATTTTTTTCCAGTGAAAGTGATTGACCGGTCACCTCCCTGATCTCCTTCCCAAAGCTGGAAAAACCATCCTGCAAAATGGCATAGCCTTCCTCAGGCTGAAGAATCCATGAACAAGTCCTTAAAGCTCAGAGGATACCCATGTCACACAAGTGACTAAGACTAGGCAATCATCTCTGGATTGCAGCATTCAGAGCATCAAGAACTAAACTTTGGTTCCTTCTATTTAGTCAGAGGCTGCCTAAGACCATTGCAATATTCCTATTTACAGCAGGACCAGGGTCTTCCTTAGTAGCRCACGCAAAGAGAAAGCAGAGAGGCAAGCTGTCCTCGGGATTAGCTGGAGTGAGTGGATTTAATAATCAAATTGAGAACACACATAGTCTTTATTTTATACGGAACTTATCAGGAATAGCAGTGAGACTCCAAAGTGTTGAACTAGGATGACTAGACTCTAGCAATAGACAAATCCAACAAAAGAAGGCAATATAACCAGTAGCCCCTAAAGGGGCACACAGATTATAATAGACAGTCTATTTAGAGCTCACCTACACTATATGTGTATGTTTATGCTTAGGCAGTTTATGATATTCATGTTTTACCAGTCAGATGAGAGTGCTCTGCAGAGGCTCCTCAGTCTCTCCCATCAGCCATCTCAGCAGTTAAGGCCAAAAATGGATTTGAGATGCTTTTAGGCCAAGGGGAAGATGCTAAATGCTCACACTATCATCCCCAGAACCTCAAAACACTTGGTGGGGGGGGGAGGGGGATACAGCACATGTTGGAGAGACTTTGAGCCATTTGGAATATCTCTCCATTTAATACCTCTCCACCCAAGCCACAAAACCACCACAAATACGAAGAATAATTTCAAAAATTAGTATGAAACAAAGCAGAAGTTGCAGCTAACCCAGACCCTCCCCTCTCCATGGCTCACTCATCCAGGCATGCAAAGAAGCGGTCAGTCTGCCTCAGTGCTGTGTCAGTGCAAAAAGTTTATGTTCTCCCTTAACTGACTCATTAGTTGGAAATCCACAAGCCATCACGAGAGTCTTGCCTAGGTCTGAGGCATTTGTAGAGGGGCTGGTCAGAATATTATATTCTGACAAACAAAGCACTGAGAGGAGCCTGTGAACTCTGCTTGGAAAGGGATGCTTTCTGCAAGTGTGGGAAAGAAGTGTCCTGCCCTTTCCTTCCTGGAGAAAGGCCTCACCATGCACACAAGCTCTTGGTTGCTTTCCTGGCCTGCTGATGATTCTTACTTCTAGGGTACTGCAAACAGAAGTGGGATATGTCCATAACCAGGCAGTGCTTTGCCAGGAGGAGAGATGCAAGCTACTTCTGGAACCAAAACAGAAGAGCTGACTCAGCTTTTAAGATCCAGGTAAGCATCTCTGCTTTCAGCACAGCAACCACAGTGCAACAGAGATACCTGCTCATGGAGTGCTACAGGGAATCTCAGCCTGAGGCACACACCTCATGACCCATTCCAGCTAGGTCTCTTAACTCTATGCAGGTTTTTTTTTGGTTGTGGTTGGTTAATACCATAGGAAACTCTATCAAAAGGTAAGTTAAGAAAGGAGAAGAAATTCTGCTATCCACGTGGGTGGAGCAGACTGAACAGTTTTGATGTACAGCTGAGTTTTCTCATCTTTTAGGGTTGCATGGCTCTCCCTTCAAACGTTGCCTAGAGTGTTTGAATGCCCAAGTATTACTAAATCAGCGAGAGCCAGAGTCCAGATCTCAGAGGTGGCTTTGACTCCAAAAATGTCCTAAGGATGTTCCCGGGAACTGATTCTATCCAGGGACAAACACTCATCCAAAGAGCAAAACTGAGCCCAAGACATGTTAAGAGGCAAAAATCTGTTCCTCAGTCAACAAAATTTCAAGAACAATTAAAAAGCCTCTTAGATCTGTGGATGTGACCTGAACTGGCAAGTCTGGCAATGCTCCAGTAGTCAGAACAAAACACCATGAGGAGTGCTGTCAGGAATTTTGCCACTGGAAAAAAAAAAGAAAGAAAAAAAAAAGACACTTTAAAAGCTTTGTCATCCTTCTGTCTGTTAGAATTGAGATACTTGTTTGCATAAGCTTCTGGCAYGGGCCCAGTTCTCTGCAGTGTAAATACAGCCACAGAACACCAGGCTTTTCAGAAGTTGTTTCCTCYGAGTGTGTTAATGTGGCTTTTCAGGCAGTGGGAGACAGAGAAGGACTATCTTTAAGGAATCCTACGCTAGGCTGTTTTCTATAAAACACCGCACCAAGCAGCAGCCGAGTTGTCTCCATTTCAGATTCCAACTTAAGTGTTTACCAGTCCCGCTTGAAACCCGCCGCCTGACATTATAACAACTGGGGTTTTTTGCAGTTAGAGATGTTCAGGTCTTTCTAAGGAGGCTTCCCAAAGCTRGCTCTGCAGCTGGCCTCCCACCAAAGCTTTGCCTAGCCAGTCTCCCAAACAACGTATAGCTCTAGATTATGACCGAACTTCACGAACATGTCCAGGTGAGATGGGTCTAAACCAGAGGATCAGATCCAAATATTCTTAAACTAAGCATGAAAGTGAAACCTAAGAATTGAATTTCAGCTCTGCATTTGTCTGTCACTCCTATTACAGGAAGGGAAGGAACTCCACTTACCAACACCTCCAAAACTGGATGAATTTTAACATCGAGTTAAAATCCTGCTGCAGTCATAAGCACATTCAAGCTAAAACATAAGAGATTTCATTTGAGAAGAAAATCAACTGCGCAGCTAAGAATCTGGACAATGACCCAAGGGACAGAGTCGGTTGCACACACCTACCCTGGGTTARACTCCATCAATTTGCAAACAGCCTATGCCCATATCAAGCACAAATTTGCAACATGGAAATTCTTACACAGCAAACGGTCCAATCCTGACAACCAGGATGTGGGCAAATGTAGAATCCTAGTTTGCAAATGTTGAGATGAGCCACAAACCAAATGAAGATTCAGAAGCCTGATGACTTTTAGTTGCATAGGCATGCTCATATTTGGATCTGAATTCAACAACTTTGGCTGATCCATAAAATCCCACACAAAACTTGCAAGCACAAGACGTTGACATTTGTGAAATCTCTATACAATTAAAGTGGTAGATTCTTATGCAAGGCAAGCAATCTCTGAAGACTTGTGCTTTGCAAACACAACACAAAAAGATGGCCTCCAACCCCATAAGTTTGCTAATTAAAGGGAATACRTAGGAGTCAGGGGACTGAGGACTAAAGGAAGCTATGAAACAGTACTGGACAGTTTGCTTGGCAGTGCCCCAAATATGTCAGCGACGTGATGATCAGGAAAAAGGAAGATAAGAGATGCTTCCAAGATGCTTGCAGAAATTTTGCCCTGAGCTTGAGCGGCAGCTTGAGGAAAAGACAAAAAAAATTTCAGAGACAAATAAAGAAAATCTCCAAAAAAGGAGGAGAAGAAGCCCTGAGAAAGGTTGGAGAAGAAACAAGAGACAGAGGATGGTGTCACAGGAGCCAACAAAAGACAGGATTGCCAGAAGAAAAGCAAGGTCAAGCCATGCCTGGAGGACAAGGACAGAGCCCTGAGGYCACTACAGGCTGGAGTAGCTGGACTTGGTAGAATCCAGAAAAGRAGTCAATGGAGAGGAAACACAAGCAGCAATTGCAAATGGTATCTTAAGCAAACCTGGAGGTATGGAAAGGATGAGAGACTACATGGAAACTAAGGGGGCGATTGCAAGGGTGACGAACAAAGCATTTACAATGGAAAAGAATAAAGTATGTTCTGGGGAAAGAGCCAGGGGGGAGTGAGAAGACCAGAGTAACAAGGAAGAGAGAGTTAGCGTTTTATTAGTTTTCCCTTGGAAGAAGCCTGTGCAGAAAGGGCAGAGGAGGCCGGAGAAGGGAGAGCTTGAGGAGCCAGAGCAGCTCATCTGCAGCAGGATTTCAGACCCCCCTGCCAGCGGCACCCAGCAATCGCGCTCRCAAGCCCCATGCAAATCAAGCAGGGAACACGCTCACCTCCGTGCGCCCCTTTCCTGCGAGGCAAAGGGACGCGCGCATGCTCCAGCACCGAGACGCTTGCGCGGACGTTAAACACTGGATTTTCCTTCTATCATTTGGAGCCAATATGGAAAGGCAGGTGGAAAGGGGCTTATGGTCTCCTGACTTGTGATCTTCTCATCACGCCAGCTCCACAAATTACATCATTTCTCAACAAATTGGCCAGAATTAATGCACAGAAGTGCCCGGTTTAGTCATTATAATATTTTGCAGTATGTTTTAGTTTATATGTACGTGATGCTTCCAACAACAGGGAACACCACGCTTCACGCAAGGGGGCAGGATGTCTTCTCAAAATAAGTAGTATTAATGCAATAAATCTGTGGTTAAGGAGGAACAAGGTTGAAAAGTATAGGCCTCAGAGAGCTAATAACACAGGCCCCTCTTCAGTATTAAACTTCCTCTATAAATCTGTTCAGACACACATTCAAAAAAACTCATAATGCTTTTTGCTCTCTCTCTCAGTGAAGAGGTGTTTTTTCACCCTAAGGGAGAAGTTAACCAGACAACGACTGCATCAAAGTCTCCAGAACTGAGTCATGAAATTCCCTTTAATTTGAGATTGGCTTGGCCACAGGCAAAGCTGAGAAAGTGGCCAGAGGCCTCGACACATGAAACCCCGCTATTGTGCTCCTCTGCAAACTCGGGGCTCAGCTGCCCTAAGAACGAGCAGTTTGTGGCTGCCTTGCCCTGGAAAGGCATTTCCCACCATCTGTCCTGCAGGGAGGATGGAGAATATCCAGTAGGAAATAGAAAAATGATGAAAAATCACAGGGCAGAGCAAAGCTGCCTGGTGTCTTCTCCACTGTACGGCAGCTCGAATGCCCCACCGGCAGGGCTAACAGCCGCTGCAGACAGGGTTACATCCCTTCCCTTCCTCGCTGCTTTGCTTCTGGTAAATTCCCACCTGAATCAGTGTTCACACTAGGTAAGAATCCRGGGTTCAGAAGAGCCATTTCTGATTATCTAAAATGTATGCAGAGATTTTCCAAAAACAAAAAAACACACAAAGCAGCAAACACCTCTCCAATTTTCAAAAGGGCTCTGTTCTTTCAGCGTCCGGTTTCCTTCCTCTAATTTCAAAAGAAACAAACTCCTCACCAAGATGCCGTTGTTTTCTCTCTTCGCCCTCCCCTGGGGAACCACGTCCAGAAGAGCCTGTTCGCTCTGGAAGCTGCTAGAGGATTCCCCACAGCACCGCGCCGAGTTTGCTCTGCCTCGCTCCCGGCGCGTTAGAGCCGAGCTGCTCCGGCAGCAGGCTCCGGTCCAGACCCAGCCCGCACCCGAGTGTTGCCCACACAAAGCCCCTCACGCTCCCAAATTTCTTGTTATTCTTCTCATTTCCTAGAGAGCAACTGCCCGCGCCACCAAGGAAGCTGCACGCAGCCTCTGGCTGCCCCGACCGGGCTGATGCTSGTCCATCCCTTCCCGCTGAGCAGATCTCAGTAAAATTACCCAGTAGGTCCCAATAAAGGTAACAGGATTATTTTTTAGGCCATTATTTTTAAAGATACCTAGCCCTTCCATTTGTCTACTTATAGCAGAGACCAAATTCACRTTTCTCTTACAGCTGTTGATGCAAGCAACTAAACATAGGAATCCAGGATCSTCACGGTGTTTTTAAAACCCAGAAATATTTATAAACAGGCATTGGATCTCTTAATATTGAAAAAAAGCATTTGAGCGAGTGACAGGAAAGTACATTTTGGAGGATCTGCTTCCATCGCAATCAGATTTCAATGTCTGGATCAGGAACAAGTTTTAAAATAACGTAACACTTTGTAAAACAAAAAATATGGCACAAATCTCTCAATGTATATAAAAATCACTATTTTAATTAAAAAAACAGATAGACACTTTATCAAGGCTTTTGGCAAGAATAATTGGTACTTCAGTATTATACAACCTAGGATTATTGGATTTTTTTAAAAAAAACTTCCTTTTTTTTTTTTTTTTTTATCTACCCTGATACATATTTCACAAGCAGAGCGTTATTGGAAAGATCTTGCTCTATTTTTGCTTATAAAAGCAGAGTGGATAATTATATACACCAAGTAAATTTTAACTGCATCACTACAGATCAGTTCGCTCGAGGTCACTGTCCAGCATCCCCTCGTGGCGATGAGGCCTTGCACGCACTACCTCTCCAAAGAGGCTCGGCCGCCCCACGCGGAGCTTGGCTGCCTCTTAGGTTCTTTGCCGTTCCTATAGTACCTTTGCCCAGTTCTAGCTTGCGTTAATTGTAATTCCAACTAATTTCTCTTGGGACCAAACTCAATGACTCAAAGGTAACACAATCCAAATCACCAACTTCTGCCTGATTTTTGGTGGAAATCACGTGACGTTTTTCCTTTCTTTTGCATTCCACATGGTTCCCACTCAAATCTGTGAAATGTCCTGAGCTCCTTCAAAGCACCAGCTCAGGCTGGCTCAGCTCCATTTAGATCAATGTTTACTCTGTTAGAGTGAAATCCAGTGTCATGCGAAGAGCAAGTGCGTGGTCTGGGCACTAATTTAAAACGACCAAAGCTCTCGGAGCTGCCACTTTGCATCTCGCCAAAAGCCACTGCTACTCAGGGAGAACACTGCAYCGAGGAGGCGCACGCACATCATCCTATCCCACTGCGTAACTCTGCTGTTACGGAGCAGCGGAGTCCAAAACGCACTGGCCTATTTTAACCATTCCCTGCAAAGCCATCACACTTTGCAGTCCCAGTTCATTCCGGCCGTTCCAGGGCAGCTTCCCACGGCCATCGCCACCGTCAGTGTCTCCTGAAAGGACAGGAGACCACAGGCAGTAATTCCAACTGTACAAATCAGCYCTCGAAATCCTAAAGAGGCGGCCCAGTCCTCTATACTCCGTGCCAATATCTTGATAATAAACCCCGATACTCCCACCAGTGAGTCAAAGCATATTCAAGCAAACTTTAGTCACCCTGCAGTTATTTCGCAGCAGGGTTTTCCGTGCCCTGTCGTGCCCCTCGCAGGAAAGCTCAGCAGGGATCTGCTCTCTGATCCCACAGAGTGGGAAGGAGTTACAGAAGCCAGAAGATGACTCACATCACGCATATCAGCCTGGGCTTTGGAATTTATTTTTATTTCAAAATATTTGGCTTGCCCCAGAACAAAACCATTAGTCACACTCGCTTCTGGGAACAGCCAGAATCTGAACGGGATCAAGAGTTATATGTGGTTTCCCTCTTTTTGATTATTATTCATCAAGAGGAAAATTCCTTCCTGTGCAGAAGCTCTACCATGCACCCCTCACATGGAATACAGGTCAACTAACTTCACCCCAAAGAAACAAACATTTACTAAGAAATAACTTTTTCAGATTCCTGACAAACTCTTTCRAATAACAGAACAAACCTCTGCCTCATTTTAAGTCAGAGCTGCTCAAGCTAAAGCAGGTAGTCTCCATCCTTTCGGAGCTGACACATCCTGAGGAAAACAGTAAGTACCCAACACAGCAGGTCACATTGGTACCGAGATAGACTAAGACCCAGGGGAAAATTAAGGGCTTTAGTATGACCCTTGGGACTTTCTGGATGCACAAATTACTTGTGTCCATTGCAACAGCAGTACTGTGATTCAAGAAACAAAACTCTGCTATAACCCTTAGTTCTCACTCAAATATTTATCGACTCTCAATGCAAACACATGCAGTCTTTAGGATGCTCTGTGGTACGCGACGACTAACGGCTTCAAGAACATGTAGCATAACACAGCACTTCCCTGAATAAAGCGCCTCCAGTTTCCTTCAAACATGCAGCAGACCTGCCTTTCAGCTCAGTTCCTCCACATGCAAGCCATGCATTTCAGCATAAAAATGCAGCAAAGAGCAAGTAGATGCTTTTTTCATCCTTTCACAGGACAACATCTCCCAGTAGAGAGGGGTGAGATAATTTTATTAATAACCATATTTAAAAGGAGATAAATTCAACTCAACCCACTTCCAGCCATGGGTGCCTGTAGGGATCCTTCCTCAGAACTACTCAGGCCACGTGTGAACATCATCTCTCCAAAGACCCCTTCCCACTTCCTTTCCATCCAGGTGGGCAGTAAATCACTTACCAGCAGAAGGTCAGCAATTCCCACTTAGCTGCTTCCCAGCAGAATCGGTGACTAGGAACAAGACAGGATGTTTCAACCAAATTGACAGTTTTTGCAGTATTTTGTAGTGGAAGAATTGCTGTTTAAGAAAAACACCATTGAAAAAGTCAATATTTTGTAAAAGTTACTTGCAATGGGATGTCAAGAATGTGAAAAGTTTTCACAGTTTTAGTTGGACAGCGAGTACCTTCGCATTAGAAAAGTAAATAGCAACTTAACCCGAGCCAGAGTTTTCCCGAAAGAGAAAGAATCCATCAGATTTACTCCAACCCATCCAGATTTGATCTGACTCACTGCTAGTCCAACTAACTTCTGAGCTACTAGCATCAGTGAGACAAAAATCACTGTGGGAAAACAACTTGCTTTAAAGCCTCTGAACTCGGAGTCACTGTCTTTCAGACACGGCATCAATTAGCAATATGTACGGCATTTAGCACTTCAAACCGGCATGACGCAGCCCTCCTTGCCACGGGGAGCAGGGAAACACGGCTTGCGAAATTTGGAAAATGTGAGTATGTCTAAGGGCTTAAGCTAAGTCGCATCTTTGCTGCATCTGAATGCCTCTCAGCATCCTACAAGTATCACTCAAAATAGGATACACTAGTGTTTCTTGGATTTTCAGCTGAGCTTTCCAGCAGTCTCTTCCATCACTCACTACACATTAATTGGCTCCTTACTGGGATTTTTTTTTTAAACCCTAGTTGAGCTTCCAATTTCCCTGTTTCAGCCACTGCCTATGAATGAAGATCGCTCTGTTATCTCCAGTTTAGAGAGAGAATATTCAAGCACAAGGAAGCCAAATGGCCTGTGCAGCAGCACAAAAAAAAAAAAAAAAAAACCACCCACACACCACCTTGATGAATTATAGTTCCTGCCTCGTCTTATAATCATGCTGGGCTACAGTCACATGAGCTAGAAAATAAACCGAACATTTAAAAAAAAATAGGTTTGCCAGGGCTATCAGCTTTGAACTACTATTAAGTTTTAAAGCAAAGAGTATGCACAGAAACATGTTGCAGGACAAAACTCGGCTCATTTTTTTTTCAAAGCCATAATGAACCTTAAAGTCAAATTTATGACAATACTGATATTACACAYGTAGCTCCTTCTCTTACAGGCATCTTTGAAGCATTCATTCATCACATATCATCAGACAACATAAGGGAGATGGAAACAAAGATTTGCAAGGAAATCAGGGATTTAGAGTTGACTCATTCAGTGCAGAAAACCTCGTTAACAAAGTAGGCATTCTGTAATAAAGTTGTGTACTCTGATCATGTTTCCCCCCTCAACAGTCAGCTGTAATCACTTCCTAAAATAATTTCTACTTGAGCAAAAAGTCTCTGAATTGCATACGAGTTGTCTTGCTTTCAACAACCCACAAGCATAATCAACAGAAACAGCCCTGAAAAAGTACACCAGCACACGAGTGGCAACGACCCCCGAGCCATCCTTGCAGAGAACAGCAGCCTCCGCTCCTGCTGTAGAGCGAGACATTTCCCGGAACGCACAGATCTGTTTCCAGTTGAAAGCCCCCATTAGAAAGCATCCACATTTCAGAAGGTAGCTTACTCTTGCTCTATCTATTTGAGCTTGTTATTTTGCTCAAGCATTTACAGATCCTCTGTATGGATGCCCAGTCTTTAACTCAAATGCACGATTGTGCAGACAATTAAGACTCTAATGTTACATAAGCACCTATGTGCAAACGAATTAATGCACACGCAGAATCCCACAGRTTTTCTCTCCTAAGGAGGAGTTAGAGGATCACCAGCTCAGTTTGCATGATACAATACAGGGCAAGATCTTTGTTTTACASTGTGGGACACAGGAAGAGAATTAAGACAGGAAAATGTTTTAACGAGTTCTTAGAGAAAAGAAACATAATTTAGTGCCTTACTGTGTTTTAAAACACTTCCAAAAGTTTGCCTTTCTTTTCTTCAGATTGAGCAATGACTGTATGTATGTGCATGTGTGTACCTGTGTGTGTGTACGTATACACACACACACACAGTAGGCTTTGGTACAGCAGCAAATAATTATATATTTCTAAAGAAAAAAGCAAAAAATTTTTTAAAAAAACCTTCAGTTAAATTTGCAAAGCATGCACACGTTTGCATTTCATAGCAAGGGTGAAGAATACAAAGGTCTTTTGATTCCAGAACTCCTCCAACCACACAAACACCACCATGACCTCTGGGCAAGGCTCCAGCTCCAAACAGAGAAAAACCATTCAGACCAAACAAACAAACAAAACCTCAAAACAAAAAAGTCCCAGCCAGAACACTGCCAAAACCTTCCAGACTCCCCTTCACTCACTGTTCCCCTTGGAAACAAGCTCCAGATCCTGCTGGCTGATAGGAAGAGCGCAGCGAGCCCAGCGAACCCTCCCTGCCATCAGTCTGAGTGCGGAGGTGGGACAGGAGCACGTGGGACAGGGTAGACACGCAGATCAGTTCACTCCAAGGCAAGCCCCAGGGCACRCAGACCCAGGGGTGAGAAGGCTCACACTGGCCCTCCTCCTCTGAGTGCCTTGAGTGCAAGGGCTTCCAGTTGCCATGTGGGCAGCAGGGCTTGTGGGCTCTAAGGTATGGAAGACCCTCACCTTGAAGCTTGGTGCCCTCTTATTCTGTATAACTGTTTCCTCACATTTGTCTCTGGGCAGTGGGATCCCATGGGATTTAATTATCTTCGCTCTCAGAAAGGAGTGTGGGAAAAGTACCTATATCCAACTGGTGCAAGTGGTGGGTGATCCAGAAGCCAGCTCCAGCTCATGGGATTACTCTATCCTGCCTACACATCCTTGCTGTAGAGAAGTGGCCACGTCCCCTGGAAGAGTAAGGGCCTCCAGCTACATCTGCAGAAGATGCCGAGAACCACTTCTGTGTGGTCCTCAGTGGGGAGCCCAACAGTGCCGATGACCTCTCCACAGCCTCTTTGTTAACCCTGATCTAACCTGTCCCACATGTGAAGAAGGGGGTAGACCACCCTAGACCTCTGCATCTATAAAAGAGCACAGCCATCAATTGCATCATCCTCCAAACGCTCCCTGGCAGTTAAGTGCTTTCCTGTTTTTCAGGAGAGGTTCCACACACATTCTCAAAGTTGGCAAAGGAGGACTGCAGTATGGATGGAGACGCAGTCTGYGTCCCCTTCCACCAGCCGAAACTTACACCCAGCAGACGGGAGCAAAGGGAAGTCTGACACTGCGTACTTTGCCTTCTCAGAGCTCTCCCATCACAAGCCTTTGGCATGGCAAATTTTGTTCTCTGAAGACTTCATTGAGCAGAGCCCTGACAGCTCCATCAAGGCCAGCTGTGCAGCTGCGTTACCTCAATGCCAACTCCARAGAGGCTGAAGCTGGAAATCCCACGGCCACTGGCAGAGAGCTTTGAGGAGAATAGTGCTACATCCCTGCCTCCAGAAGAAGCCTTACAGACAAGAACATTCAAGTCGTATATAAAGTATTCTACAATAAATGTGGTTGTTATGTTCTCACACAAATAGTTAGATGGTTTCAAGTATCATCCACTTTCTCTCCACTACATTTGGATCTTACAGAGAGTGAAATTAAGAGGTAAATAATACCAGCTAGGCCAAAGAAAGACAAAGCCAAGGTCTCTGTACAGCATCTGTGTTGGGAGACAGCATCTGTGATCAAGAGCACCAGGTTGGGTCAGTAAATATACACGAGCARTTGCTGTGATACAACACTTTAAACTGTTCATTTGTCATTAAACATATAGCTGAATTATACACTAGGGAATCCCGGGATGCACAACAGCATCCTGGGCATCTTGCCCTTTCTCATGTAAAGCTTAATGAAATGCATCATTTTTGAAGGCAGAAGGCCCAGCAGCTGTGGCAGTGAGCAGATTCATGGAGAACTCCATCCTGCAGAGGAAAACAACTACCAGAACTGGTGGCGAGGCAAGGCCCAAATCTTGCTTCAAGATCAGCTCCAGTCTCGCTTCTTAAGTCTGCAGCATTTCCAAATTCCTCTGAACAGGCTGACTCCCCTCCACACGCCTGGAAACGTACAGAGGCGGGATCTACCTGCCCCAGAAACTCTAGCCAGCTGCCTTCTCTGCCAGGAACCTGCAGGATGCCCAGAAATGAGCTGCAGCTCCCCTGCAYGGGCTCTGCTGCTTGCACCTTGCAAGCTGCCCCCGAGGCAGGGCAGGCGTCAGCCTGCACCCCATCCGAACCTCTCGGTGCCTCCATCCCGTTTGAGCTCACAGCTGACTACAGCCCTGCACAGGTTGCAATGGCTTTGGCAAACACACAACATGAACAGATGCGCTCCCACTAAACCTAAAAAAGGAAAAGTTGGAGGGTTCCCCCCCCCGCCCCTTAAATTGCTCCACAGATCAGTAAGTACAAAACAAACAACTGCCATCTGCAAAGACAGTGTTCTCGTTCCAGGAAGGAGGGGGGCGTGGAAAGCTCTCTCAGGAGAGGGCTCAGCTGCCAAGGAGGATGTCCTGACGAAAGAATCAAATCTGAGCTGCTTAGAAGTACTTTTTTCCCCTCTCCTTCCCCCCCCCCTTTTTTTTCTCTTTTGCACAGATTTCCACATTCAGTCTTTTCCGTTTCTCACTAGGATTCTGTGAGCGCCGCCAGGGAGTACCTAGCGAGACACTTGTGCAAAGCCAATCCTGGTGAAATGCTAGGTGTCTGGTCAAGCTGAGGGGACCTTCCTGGCTCCAGTGCCACCACAGCAGTGTCCACCAAGGTCTGTTGCTGGGGACAGTTCCCATCCTGCCAGCAACAAACCATCACCCTGAAGTTTTCCCTTGCTCAAGTCTACCACTGGAGAAGCCCCCTGCATCCTGCCTGATCTCAGCAGACCTCCAGTGAGCCAGCACCACTTAAGAAAGCCAAAAATTAATCACCGGCCTTTGACAGGAGGGAAAGCAGCATGGCAAGGCTGAACAACGCACCCGAGGTCACACAGCAGCTCAGTGACAGAGCCAAAAACACAGTTCATGAGTCCAGTTTCCAACCACCGGCTCTTAGTTATAAGAGGATTTTCTGTCTCAAAGCAAGTTCACGTTCTGCTSTTCTGTGCATGGCATGAGGCTAAGAAAAGTCCACACCAAAAAAAGCAGGAATCTCAYGTTTTACCTTGATTCATTCCCATCTGACTGCCTCTGCAGTGTCCAGCTATTAGAATTTCACGACATCTAAGACATCAGGAAACACCTCATTCTTACAAAAGCACAGAAGACTTGCACATTCATAGAACAGCCAGCATTTTAGCTGCATCATCTTAATGCTATCTTTCACCCTAAATCCCTAACCCTACCCTAACCCCAGCTTAATTTAACACTTATCTACTACAGCATAAACACATTAAACATATTAACATTACAATTTATTTAGTTCAAATATATACATATTATATGAGGGCCAGATGTTTGTCCCGTTACTCTGCTGAGCTCAGAGTGCTTCTACGTTTACACCAGCTGAAGATTCAGCAGAATAAGGGGAACATCTGAGTTTTGCACAGTACCATGAAAATGTGCTAAAATGGAAGATTTGCAGCAGAGGCATTAGAGGAGTGTTCTTATTTCAGCCATCTTATTTCAGCCTCGAATCCAGATTAAGACAGGAATGCATCTAGGCACTCCTGTCACAGGATTTGATGCTTCTGACTTGCCCAGGTGGACAGACATCCATGGTGCATCTGAGAAGCAGCAGCGACTGCAACAGCCTTTGCYGCACAGCTTTAGCTGGGAGCAAGAGGCTCCCGTCTGCACCGGCTCCTCTATTTACGGCCTCACAGACTGGGCTGTTCTCACTTCAGATGAGAGCGCAAGAATAAGGTGACCTTACTCACGCATGGCGAAGAGTCACTCCTGCTCCCAGGCCTGCTGGGTCACCATGGCCCGCACTCGCGCCACGCTTCCTCTGTGCGACCTGCACCGTGCTCCGCATGCAGAGGGGCTCCAGCTCCCCAACCAGGAGCAGTGGGCGGCAGATGCACTCAGAGGGTCCTGAGCCTTTGCACCCCCAGCCGAGTCCGGCACAGAACAGTTATAAATCTACRCATTTATTTTCAGTTTTAAGCAATGATCAATATGAATGGGAATTCTATTCTCCCACTTACATACCATTCATTCTGCACTTGTAAAAAAAAAAATACTGTATTATCCTTAAAAAATGAGATTTTTAAGCTTTCACACACATAGGAGATGACTGGCACCTGTGAAAACATGTTTTCAACTAATTCCAGAGAAGAAAACCCATCCAAAGCAAATCTGAAAGCATCCCTTGGAGTGACACATGAGAATGATTTAAGTTACACAATGATTGATAATCACATACCATATTATTTGGTATCCAGTATATTTTGGTTATGCAAGATTTCCAATAACGTTCATACAGTTGAGTTCACAAGTTCGTGTTTTGCTTGTAGAGGTTTGTTATAGACATAAAAAGAAATAATTCACGGAATAAGCTTTGTTCACCATTTGATTAAACCAAGCTAACGAAGGGCAGATTATTTTTCTTAACTCTTTCCCTTCTATATGAACGTCCGAGCCCCAAAATCTATTTCTGAAGAGTCTATCCATTAAAGGGGAAAAAATGGAAAAGAGCAAACATTTCAAACTATATTTAGGCAGAGCGACCTGTTTGCTAAAGCCGATAACGCAGTGAAAATGAACAGGACAGCAAARCGGAGGAAACGTGGTTGGGGTGGAGAAAGGAGGGAGAGAAAAATAAAGGGACAGATTAAGGGGAAGAAAAAAAAATCTCAAGCAGAACATCAGGCACTCCGCTTTTTTCACAGAAAAGGCATGTCTGCCCCAGCAAAAGTTCCTAGCACCTCTGAAATCATGCAGGTCCCATAAACAGACAGGAGCTTTTTCAAAAGAGCCTGTAGCCCTTTTTGGTGCTGGGAAAGTCTCAAGGAATGGCCAGCAGGAACATTCATTAACAAAAAAACCATATGGGATGCATTCCCTGGTACAGAGATGGCAGGTTCAAAGGCAAAGTGCCTGCAGCTGGTTTGTCCAAGTACCTGTCCCAGCCCTGGCCTTTGGCAAGGCAATCCCACGCACCGCCGCCGCGTTGCCTGCAGAGCTTTGGTGCCTCAAAGTCCTAGCTGGGGCTCTGCAGAAGAGGTAACAGCTCTGGTTAGATCCTCTTTCCAAGGGGACTTCCATGGAGGGAGAAGTCTCTCTTTTCTCCTGCTATGCTGAGCAAGCTGCTCTTCCCTCTGGCTAGCATCTCCCAAACTCTCCCTTCTCATCCTRCATTATTCCCATCTAAGATCTGTGGAAATCACAAGCTGGTCCCAAGAGAAGCGAGAAAGCTGCGGTTGAAGCCTGCCACCCTACCCAAATGCCAGAGGTGAATTGCCCAAGCCATCCATATGTTTCGGTCTCCACTATTCAGCACGAGTAACCTCGCCTGCACACGGATGCAGAGATCATCGCAGCCCCGGAAAGAGGGCTCACGCTCTGCAGAGCTCTCCTCTGCACACACGGCTCTCCAAAGCTGCTCCCCTGCTTGTTCCCCAGAGTCTCATGCACAGCCACATCTGTGCTTGCTAGGAATTGCATTCAGACTCAACARACATTGCTAAAAATTCACCAGAGCCAACTTCTGTCAGGCCTAGAGCTATACCAAAGAGTCACTCCTGCAATTGAAAYTCAAAGCTATGGACTATCATGTCTTTTCCAGAGGGCATTTCTGCCTGTGATTTTGGGTGACTTGGCAAATCCCATTTCTGCACCCATGAATAGGTTTCTAACATGCTATTGAACCAGACAGTTTTATTAAAAACACATAGTTCAAAGCTTCATTTGTTCAAATTCTGAGCTATTCACAGTATCTGCTGGGTTGTTATCCACAGAAATGCTTGGGAACTCAGTACAAACATATTAACTGGAAGAAAATAGCAGCATCACATCTCTCTGCTTGGTTCTTCAAGACACGCATTTTTATTGCTCAAAACTACAAATTTTTTATTTGGACACAGCTTGTTAAGATGAGCAGACAGTTCAGGAAAATAAGAAATGGTCCACGCCCTGAAAGATCTTTTATCGCCAATATTTCAACTGAAGACAAACATTTTTTTGAGGTTAGAAAACCCATTTAGTTTGAGCTTGTAAACTTCTACCCCCCTCCTGGAATCCAGGAAATTAGGAAATAYTGCAAGAAAGAGCTTTTCTGGGGAGCATTAGCCGATCTGGAAACAAGACGAGGCTCTCGGCACTGCAGGGTTGGGACAYAGGCATTCCCTTGCCCGAGGATGGTTGTAACAAGGGCGCCGACTYGCTCTCCGGTCATCCTCACTTTTGTGTTCATTGACAAGGCTGCAGSATTTCGGAAGAAAACCCAACATCCTGCYGTTCTTCGCTCGGTCTATCTTCACRTGYGTGCACGTGCACATCCYGCTCCCCCGCAATCTGGTCGCACAGCAAAAAGCTGGAGTTGCAATCTGAAAGCACTTCAGGGGTGGTGTGTTCACACATGGGGCACAGTATAAACGTCAAGATAAAGATGCACACAAGTAAACTTTTCTATTTAAACTTTACGAGGGTATTTAAGTAAACAGCAGCAACGCCCTGGAGGTCTGCATCAAGAGCGCTAGCTCCTACCCAATCGGCATTTTGTGGGTCCATTCAATAGCTGTATATTTCCTGAAAAAATGCTCTAGCGCTCTCTTTGAATCTGCCTTTGAGCCGTTAATACTTCTACGCGTGGTTGCGGCCGCAGAAGGTTCAGCGGTATAATGCTTTTCAAGAAGTCATGAGAAAAGACAGAGCCTTGCCTGTGCAAAGAGTTAAGCGGAGGCATAGGAAAGTATAGCATAATTTACCACGAGTATCCTTTTTACCTTCAAACAACGGTTCATGTGTCTTACGGGCTAGCGAAATCCAAAAACCACGCTGACCACAAGTGTTCTAAATTTGAACTATTATATGAAAAGGTCCTGTTACAAGACACGGAAGCCTATCACTGGGTTAAAGCAGCAGACGTTTTAGAGCCTTGCTGCTGTTTGGGCAGCTGACTGTTCTACTATGAAGAGATCGCAGGAAAGTCTGCAACAAAAAGATATCCTTAYGCACCTTTTAGCCTACCAATATCATTGACCCGAACTGCGAGGTGCTTATGCTGGCAAATTTTCAAGAGAYTATATGAGAAGAAACCAGATCCTTCCATCTGTGACTGAACCCACTCGTGCTGAGGAACTTGCTACGTAAGACAAAACATAAGGCTCCTTCCAAATTTACTGAGCCCAACCTAAAACATGAAATACGAATTCACGGATGATGAGAGTTAGTAGGACTGAAAAAACAAACCAAACACACAGGTGACAGCATTGAAGTCACAGACAGGATGAAAAAAATGAAGAAATGCAGGCCCAAAGACAAGGGAAAACCACACATCAGACTCAATACCACGTTACTGGAAGGGCTCATGGACAGCCTTGGAATAAGCCAACTAAAAGCTTTAAATAAGGAAGATTACCAYTGAAAAATTAAGTTGTCTTTCTGTGGGAGTGTGTCAATATAAATTAAAAAATTCAGTGGAAAAATTTCACAGCAGCTGGAAGTGTTCTGTTGCAGTGTTCTGCATTTTATTTAAATGTATATAATTATTAGTAACTTACTATGCACTTTATAGTCAAAATTTGGTATGTAAATTCTCAACATCCGCAAGACATTATCACAACTGAAAATTGTTTTTTTTAAACCACATTTCTGACAGACAGCRTTCCACATAAGTTTTCCTACACGCACTGTTACTTGCCCCAGATAGGACCCCTGTATCATAAGATACAGGGGCTTTCCAGGGACAAGAATTCTGTTTTTCAGCTATTTGTAGTTATTGTCCCATTCGGAGCCAGCACACCAGAATGTCTGGCTCATGAGAATGAAGATTCCACCTAGAATCTTCTTTACAAAGTGTTTTTTTTTTTTTTTTTTTTTTTTTTTTTGGTTAATGCTCAGAGGATGCAATCAGCTCTCTTGAAAATGACAAACATGATTTGGAAGAGGTTCTGCTTCTAACTAAAGATACAGAGGAAAAAGGATGCAATTAGGAAAGGACACAGCTGAACTCAGAGGAAAGAGTAAGTGGCAGTGACCCACATCTTTTACCACTTTCCAATCTGTTTTCATACTTTGCCCACTCTGAAAAAGGGGCAAATGGGGTAGAGGGAGAAAAAAAAAGAAAAAAAAAGAAAAAAAAAAGAAAAAAGAAAGAGGAAAGGTTTACTCTTGTAAAATCAGATTAAACTTCTGCACTGGGAAAGCAGGGTGGAATGATGTCATTCCACCTCCTGCTTTCCATCAATTAGACATATTGGATGTGTATCACTCCTTGCGGGGGAAAACCCAGAGTAGCTATGTATCACAGATAGGTTAAAGAAAGGAAATAAGCTAATAGCATATTTAAATGCAAAGTATTTCTACATCTTTATGCATTCACCAACCAACAAGCTAGTTCTCACAACCCTTAAGAAGTGGCAATGCATGATCAAAACAATATTTTCCAAGCAAGAAACCTAAGCCAAAAAGAATTCAAAGCCAAAGTCAAGATCCCAATTAGACCTCAAGATTTCCCAACCGTCCATCCCGTAGAATTTATGCTTCCAGAGCTGGATACACACTTGAATGTGTTCTGGATCTGAGAATTAGCTGCCCCTAAGGAAGCGGGTCTCCTTTTCCTCCCTCCCTTCCTCTTTTCTAGTTACAGCTGTTCTGAACAGATCAAGAGGCTGGGATCAGACACTGAAGCCTTCGTGGTCATCTCCTGTGCAACGTTTGTGGCTCACGTTCGATTTGCAGGAGAACCYGTGCTACGTGTCTATTGGAAGTACACTCAGATTAGTTTGGGGAAACATACAGAAGTATTAAAAATGACCTGCCCTAAGGCAAGCATCAAAACAGTGCGAGCCCTGAAGGCTGCAAGGTGACTCACCATTAAAAGAATTTGGTTTTTTTCCAGGCTCTGGGAACTGGTAATGGTCTATGGAGCTAACTGCTTGTTCAAATCCAACCCACATCAATACAGCCCAAAGAGGCTATGTTTCCACCGATGGGTTACGAGAAACAAGCTGCAGAGCCTTTGGTCAGCATTTTTGGCAGGTGCCCACCTCTGGACAAGACCACCAATGCTGGCACCCTCAAGAGCCATTTGTGGTTCCTGAGATGCGGGAAGTCAGTCACTGCAAGGCAGGAGTCCACCCCGGAGAACAGGGAAGCATTTCGGCAAACGAGACACCAGCACTGCAGTCACTGCGGGGGCACTCGTGCCCTAGAGGTGGGGGCCACTCGAGCATCCCAGCAGACGCCTGCCCTCGCTCTGCTCCAGACAAGTGGCCATGAACAGCATTTTCCTCCAACTCRGCTGCTCCCGCCTCGCTGAGCGCATCTGGGACCCCAACTACCAGGAACAAAACAACTAATAAGAGAACAGCTGGCTCAGGAAATTAAGAAGGGAAAATCAAAATGCCACACTGGAGCTCCTAGTTCAGCTTGGTAAATACATGGTATGCAAATAAATATGGAAACAGTTTTGTTTGTTACAATTCAGAGACAAAACACGTCTAACCTTATCTGAAAGGATTGTGACAAACCCAAACCAGAGCCTGTGCCTTCCCAAGCAAACACAGACTAGACCAAGAAAACAGAACCAGAGACAGTTCATCTCGGTATTAGCTTTTCACAATTAAATCCGGGTGTTTGTGCAGAAGATCTCACTGAAATTTAAGCAAATAGCAGCAAACCTCAAAGAGCAGCAGAAATCTCACTGCATCCCAAAAGTATGCAGCAGCAGAGCTGTTGCAGAGATGCCAGCTGGGAGGAAATARGGAAAGAACACAGTATTCCTAAGAAATCTCCTCATTTTTCTCATTGATGAGCTGAGCCAATCTAAAGGAGCAGGGAGGAGGGGAAAGCTTAAACCTTTCCCCTAAATCAGGGTAAGAGGAAAAGAAAACACTGTAATTTCAGAATGAGCAGACCACACAGTAAAAGAGAAATAAAAATAGTAACAGAGAAAGCAAACTTACTTTCCCGTCGTCTTTCCTTATTTAACTATTTGTTCAAGGCTAACCATAGAGGATGCCCCAAACTCAAGTTCGTACCTAGCCTCCCGCCTACGGCTCCTGGCAGCTTGCACGAAACGCGCCCCGGCAGCCGGGCACCTCGCAGCCGCTGAGGCCAGAAAGCGGGCAGGGGAGGGGGAAGGAGAAAAAAAAAAAAAAAAAGAAAGAAAAAGGGGCAGATTAGCCACACAGAAGGGGACGTGCGTGTCACTGAGGTCTTTCAGAAGTCCGCAGAAGTCGCTATGCTGCACGCGGTACAACCCCGTGCAGTAACGCGACGCGGCCGCAGTCCTCCAGCGCACGTCACGCCTGGTGGAGAGCACCAGCCTWCCCGACGAGGAGCCACCAAGAGCTCGAGCAGAACGATTTCCACAAACCCCATTTCGAACATTACACAGACCCTACAGCACAGCCAAGCAACTCCGCAACACTTACGTTGGGGCACCGGCGGCTCCAGGCGTGCAGGGGCTTCCACGACACCGACTCTAAAGAGCAGCTAGAAAACAGTGTCGATCCCAGYCAAAACCTTCTCACCAGAGCAAGAGCAGCTCCAGCAGCCTCCCCCAGGAGAACAGGGTCCCAGCCGGGAGCAAGCTTTTGGTGAGGCAGCTGCCCCAGTAGATAGGGAGGTTTACTTCCAGCTGTGTGTTACCATCTCCCAGCTGAGTCCCATCAGCAGATTACCTGAACTCTCCTCACCGGCTTCAGTGCTGACCCAGCTGGGGTGGCTTAATCCTCATCAGAGGTGCTCCCCGCTTATGCCATGGGTCTGCACCGCAGCATCGGCACAGCTCATGCCCTCAGCTCCCTTCAGGGAYGGCATCCCTCCCGGAGGGGCTGCTGCCACACAGCCCAGGACACCAGCAGGTTGAACATCCACCGTCACTTCTACAGCAATCATCTGTCTGTGCCCTGCAGCAACTTAAATACAAGCCTCAATACCAAAGGCAATTTATTCTCCTGGATTCTTTGCATATTTCCACCCTGCCAAAAAATTAGTCAAATGATTCTGGAGCTATAAAAACTTCTTTAAAAAAAATCCACACTGCAAGCTAATTATGAGATATTTATATTGCAGCAACCCCTGTGACTTCCAGTCCRTTCACCAAGGCCCCACTGTGATGGGAGCCGTCAAAGGCCGTCCCTGTGCAGCTTGTTGTTTGTTTGTCCCAGTGCTGCTAGCATGGATTTAGAATTGGGGGGGAAGGGGGAATATAAAAGTGAAAAATTAAATTTGTATACAAAAATGTTACAGAGCAAGAAAGATGCACATGTGCTGGCCTGCTTTCCTGAAACACAGCCCTCATTCCTATAACCCTGTGCATGTATTTACCAACACAGCTGCAAGACAGYGAGCCAGGTCTGTGCTGGCTTGTGCATCAGCAGCAGAGCTATCACGGTAGGCCTAATTGCAGAGACACTGTTACTGCTAATGATGTCAGGGGTAGGAGGCACTCAAGGATTCTCATATCCCAAAGGGAGTTTTTAGTCTTAACAGTTAGAAAAAATCCTTATTTAATTCAAATATTTTATGGGAAATAACTGAAGCCAAAGCTCTGGCCACAACACAAGCTCAAGCAATCAGGCCGAGTGCTGACAAGCGCCTCAGGGAACCTCCATCCCCACCAGCTCCCCACAGGCTCTCCGGCACAGCCCCAAGCCCTGCCCGGCAGCAGGGGACGTATGAGCTCACCCCTGTGCCCTGCCCCGCTGCAGGAGAAGGTAGACAGGTCCCACGGGGCCCCTCCACATAAGGAGCTTTAAAGAGCCCTAGGGAAGGTTTGCACAAATTTCAGAGCTGAGCTATGCCAGCTCCGCTAACCAGGAGTGCCGGCAGCTGTGGCAAAGTCTGAAGATGGTATTTCAGTCTGAGGGATGTACAGGATAAGCTACCAGATACAACCCCAGCCTCTCTGYGAAGGTCACTGTCTTATTTCTAGCAGATCTGCAAACTGTTGCTTTTGAGAAGTCACACATCCCAACTCATCCATCTCAGCAGCAATACCTACTCCGACTCACGATTTGCTAAAGGAGCCCTGTGTGAGCTGCCTTCTTCGTTTACTCAACCGTCCAAAGCTACAGAGCTAACCAAGGTCTGTTCAAAGAACAACTCCCAGCCCCATCCAGTGCTGCCAAGCAGAGAGAGGATGCCCCAAGGGGTCGCATTCCTCCCCATCCCCACCTGCTAGAGCCAGGACAAAGTTCCCTCATCTGACTCGGTGGTGGCCTCACAGTACATACGCCCTGCAAACCCAGCCCTGGCATGAGTCCTCTGCTAAYGAGTTAAAACCATTTCCTATGGTCTGCTCACCATTTGGCACACCCAAGAAGTCATTTACAGCTGGCGGTTTTACTTGTGTCTTGAGCATGCTTTTCATAGCTGTTTGCTGCTGTAGGCAAACTGCAGCAACTGAAAGCATCAAAGGGAGGTGTGATGTGGTTTGACAGAAAAAAGCTCAAAGTCAAAGAATCCTTTCTGCAGGAACACAGGCCCTCTATAGGCAAACAAATTTTAATGGGTAGATCCCCTTCGCTTTTCAGTTCACGTTCTTCCTTGACCTCTGTGTGCCTAAGTGGTCCGAAACTTTTCCCAAGTTGTTTATTCACAGCTGCAAACCACCACTTTCCATTTCACTTAGAACTTCAGAGCATTGCCATCAATGTTTTGTTTTGATATTCTCCAGGACAGAAACATTTGTTGGGTGTCACAGATATTTGAGACTGGAAACTATGGATGCCAAACAGGAATAAGTTGAGACTAGCCTTAAGGATGTGTCCTGTCTACAGCTGCATCAGTTGCAGGACATCAAAGCCAAGAGAAGGAAGACTTCAAGAAATGTGATGTTGGATACTTTCTTTTGTGTTTCTTTTGTGATTTTGACCACTCACCTCGCCTGCCCTTGCATCCCTTTTCCTTCCCACATGGTGGCTCTCCTTTACCTAGTTTCTGCTTTCCTCTGATCATACTGTTTCTCGTTTTGTGCAGGTATCACACTCCACACAACAGATCTCAGCCTTTGCCTCCAGGCACTTCTGTGATAGCATTAAATAATGCTTTGATAATACAGAGCACATCCAAAGAGCTTTCATAGGAAGGTTTAGCACTCCATTGCCTAAGTCATTTTTCCCCTCCAATACCTAGCTCRTGCAGTATTGAAAGGAGTTCCTGACATCAGAAAGGGTCTCACTGAAATGCAAGCTAAGATGAAACACACTTTTCTTTTGAAGCCTCTAACATTCAGATGAAAAGCCCTTTTTGGCTAAAAAAACATTTGAGCTTATTCTTAGCTCATGAGGGATTCAGATATGTAGAAAGTCTGGAGAAAGTTGGACAAGCCTGTACAAGAAGCAGATCAAAACCAGAAGCATTTCCCTAGACCCCTTGCTTAGTACTTCCATCACTTCTCCTCCCCCTTTTCCCAACCCTCCTCCCCATGAATTAGGCACTTTCTAATCTCCCCAGGGTGTCCAGGTGTGATGTCCAGGAACTTCTCAAATTTACATCCCGCTTTGCTCATCTCTGTATAGTTTCAGGGGTCCCATTTGAATATTGCTTAGCTCCGGTCTGATCAACTTCAGTGTAATTTAAGTTCTCTCTTGAGACTTTTTTGCACTGTTCCTGCCACAGTCAGCCAGTTAGTGAGGCAGCTCTGTCAGTAGCTCTGTCCAAGCTTCTCCACCCTCCTAGAGACATGAATATGCGTGCACATGCATGGACAAATGCGCTAGGACTTATCTTTTTTATAGTCTGTCCTCCCTTCCAGACCCAAGAGAACGTTTCCTCCCTCCTACACCCACGTACGTGCCACAGCGCCACGCCATCTTTCCAGCAGGAGCTTGCAGACAACCTTGCTTCTTCAACTACTTGGTATCTCGGCRGGGTAAAAGCATGCACATGCATGTTCCTGCTGCACATACAGTGCATGCATACATTCACATTGCACGTATGGAGTTTATATCTTAGCTAACCTTAGAGTAACTGGCTCATGGCTCAGTTTTATGCCTGTAAAAAAATGCTTGTACTGARGCACATGCCTAACCAAAACACCTAAACATCTATTACACAAGCCCAACACACATGTGAGCGCAGCTGTCAAACTGGGCATGCACGCACACATAACCCTGACACTTACTGAATAAAAATACGCACTTTGCTGTGAAAAATTAGCCCTTGTAAATTCTTCACTGTGGGGAATTCAGCTGGACATGGAGACCTTTCTCTGACATGAAATATTCGGCAAGCTCGATGCTCAGGGCTCCTACAGACAGGATGTGGTAAGGATATCTTCCCTCTCTCCTCCTCCCCTGCGTATCTGGCTCCATATTCTGGCTTTAATTGCAACACCTTTATTACTCCGGAGTCCCTTCCCAGACATCAGCGCTTCCTTAAGTCACAGTTCAGACCACGGGACGTTAACATGATGGAACGGTTAGTAAAGGTCAATGCAATTATTTGATGCTTTCAGAACGTCTGGATTCCTTCAGGATTTCCCTTGCTTTCTCTCCTGCTCCAGGAGAACAGGAATGTGGGAAGGGGGGGCGACGGCGCAGCCCCAGGTGCGGCCCCCGAGCCCCTCCAGCCAGCCCAGCACCCTTCCGGGCAGCTGCTAAAACCCCTAGTGTAAGCAGGGGCTATCAGGTGGCTGGGAGACATCAAATTTCTCCACCGTGGTTTGAGGTTATGTATTTCAATGTTATTTTCCTCAGTCTCCCTTTTCTTTTCTTGAAAATAAYCAGTTCTCTCGGATTTTTGCGGTGAAAAGCTTCCAGTAAGTTCCAGTGTGGAATCTAGGCAGAGGGACAGATTATCTGCCTGCAGTAGGACACCTCACTTAGAACAGCCTAATAACATAAAAATGATATATTTTAAGTCCTGCTCCCTCAATAATACCTTTTAATGTACTCAACTTATTTTAACATTATAAATAAAAGTACTGGCTCACACTGAGGTTTCTTTTGGAAGRGGGGAACGGTGCACTCTCCAGCTCCTTAGCTTCTCAGAGGTTTGGTTGCCAACCTCCAAGCTGGAACTCCAAGTTACTTTAATAAGCAAAATATTCCATTTTCCATGTATTGTTTCACTTCAGAGTGGATCCAGTTCTTGGGAGTGACAATGAAAAGCTGCAGATTTCTTCAGAGCAAAATGCGAACCTCATCAAAACCACATTACAGCCCGGTACAACAGGGCTCTGACTGCCACCTTGGCAATCGGGCTTCATACTTCTCCAGGAGATTGGGATCATCTCTAGCTTGCCATGCTGCTCTAGCTCTCATCTCCACCAGCTCCCAGGTCCCTCCTGCTGTTGGAGGTTTGATCACTCATTCCACATTAGCCTCTGTGTAATAGATGCCGTAAGATAATTTCAAGCCTGCATCCTTCTGCTGTTCGGAGTCCCATAAGACCATAGAAATAGGAAACCCAGAGCCAAAACTTGGTACTTTGAGCTCATCTTTTAACGTGGGAGGTTGGAAATAGCCCTGAAAAAGATACTATCAGTGGTGTTTTCCATAGTTTCATGAATAAACCTTCTCGCTCTCTCTCTCTTTTTTTTTTTTTAATAATTCCAGTCCAAGTTTGAAGCTCCACTTCTCCCCCTCCCGCATCACATTTATTAATACATTGCCTACATCTCTTGGATGCAGGTTACTGCAGGGATGATCTGTAGGGTACGTACCACAGGTCTGTTACTGTAGGGACAGCTCATGCATGGCTGACAATACTAAGCATCCTTTTCTCCAGGAAAGAAGAGCCAAGAGCCTTTTGCTGGAAAAAAAGGAAACTCGGCAACTCTGAGAGCCAATCGGGGAGAATAAAGCAGTATCACGAGCACCTATGCTCACAGATGGATGAGAATAAAAATACCTACTTATAATACCGCCTCAGATGTATGGTCCAGAAACTCACCACTGCCTTCAAGTGCTCTGGAGGCAGGTTGGCTCCCTAACTAAGCTTCCAGTGACTTCATCACGAAGGGTGGCCAGTGGTTTTGGGGGGACTGCTGGCAGCCTCACAAAGCTGCTCTCCAATATTCCCTGGCTCAACCATCTCCCCAAGCACCATTATCTCCAGTCATGCACAGAGCTCATCTCACCACTCCATGTAGATTCCCCAGGCACCGGCTTCCATACAATCGGTTTTTCTTTTGCCAAAAAAACACTGAACAACATTGACCTCCACGTTCTGGCATCACCGCTTCACATGGAACACACGTCTGCTTTCACATCCAACTAGGATAACTGAGGTTGTTTTTGTTGTAATTCTGATACAGCTGCATGACTGAAGAGTCATAGATGGAGTCGTTGTGGAGTAATTGACCTGGTCCGCTGCTCCCCAGAACGATGATCACAAGCAGACCAGCTGAAGGCTGGGTGTGGAACTGGCGTAGCTACACCAAGGGGTCCCCACCCCATCAACTTCTCCTTTCCCCAAGGGCCTTGCTTTAATAAAAAAGGGTGTGTCGATATTACACCAAGAAATCAGAGTGGGATTTCAGTTGCATAAAGCGGGCAAGCAACTCTCCTCCGGAGCCCAAGGAGGGCAATGGAAAGATGCCCTGGGATGAAGTTCTTCCAGCATCCACCATTTCAAACCAACCTATTCAGTATTATGTCCACTTGTGCCATATTGTATCATCATGTTTGTGCCCATATTTTCTCCAACAGAGGAGAGGCATCAGAAGGTCCTGTAGTACTCAGACTGAGACCCCAGGTGCCAAGAAATATAGCGCTCAGCACTAGTGAGGGAGCTGAGTTCATGAACAGCATTCCTTGATGTGACCATAATACAAACGCTACTAATAATGTGTAGTGTCCACCCCTGGAGCTGAAAACAGACTTTTGGAAAGGACTCAGCACAGCCGCCTGAACGGGTGCAGCTGCAAACACTTGTAAACTTCCTATCCACACCGGTGACAGCCAGCTGTGGGCTGCTCTGAGGAACCTGGGGCAGAGCAGAAGGCCAGCACCGTGGAGAAGGTAAGATCCATCTCAGAAAGCATTCAGATTTTGAAACATGGCTTCCTTCCAGACCGGAAAAAAACAAACTGAAAATCTCAAGTTTTCCATGAAAAGGAAGCAAAGTCCAGCGGATAAAATTTAATTTCAGGTCAACTAAAGTGTTCTGTTTCACTTTACACCCTGTATATGTGCTTGCACACAGGAGTTGGATACGTTCTTTTAATCAAGTCTAAAATAAAGGTGGCATTCCAGTAGAAAAATATCAAAATATTTTATTCTTCCACAAAAAAAACTCAAGATGACAACTAACGCCATTTTTAGGCCCTCTTTTCCCTTACAAACATACATAAAACAGATTCAGTTTCCCAAGTCTTATTGAGGATGAGTTATGACTGCCAAACTTCAGCCAGCCCTCCCTGCTAACGAATACATCCTGATCCTATCAATCTTTTGCAAAACTTCTGGAATGGCTTTTGTTTATAGAGGCAAGACCTACAGCAGGACACTCAAAATATTTCATCTTATGCTGTGATGCAATGCCTTCTTGACTGGCATATTCAGGAATACTTGGAATAGATATGACCTGGGATCAGAGCTCACAAGCCTTTTTCCATTACTTGAAATCCACATGCAAAACAGATAGCAATAAGAGAGGGCAGGAAGGATGGTGGAAAGAAGATAGTTTCATGACAGGCATTGGCATCATCTGGAAACAAAACACCTCCCTGTGAGAACTGAATCCTGTTTCATATATGTCTGAATATATCTGAATTAAACACTTGACTGAAACACCTTTGCAGAACCACTGACCTCTACAGCAGCATTACCATTAACATCAAAGGCTAAGGTCTGATGGTTGGAAACAAACCATCACCAGAAATTCCCCAAGTTCTGTTGTTCATACCTCCCCACAAGCAAAACTACACATACTCTGATCACTTATGTGTCTTCCCTGACAAACTACGTCAGGAGGCTGTTATTTCATCARCGCCAGTTTTACAATTGGTCTTACAGTGTTTTCTTCTGCATGTCTTTTTATGTTTATGCTATGTCTATCAGACAATGTTCTCCCATGCAAACTTACCACCGTAGTACTGTCTGCTATTTTCACTCTCAGCCCTATCACAAACAGCGTTTGCGGTATTACATGGTTGATCCATCACAGCTGTTAGCAGTGCTTATAGCTTCTCTCTGTCTCAAAAAAATAAAGACAGTGGTGGCCAAGACTGCTGAGCAGGAGAAGCATGAGGTGAGCTGTCTACCTGTCACCTCTGTTGCAAGGAAAGATGAGGAAAGTCAACAAGCTGTGCCASTACCTACAAGTTACCTGTCTCGACAGTGTGCTGCTGCTTTCATAAAGCACATTCTGCATTACCTGTGCTAATAAATGACTGTGTGACCCTGCTAATGCTGCAGGTAATCAGACTCCCACACCTTACGGGAAACCAGAGCGATTTTAAGAGTCATGCTTGTGCCAAGCCCATTGAACAGAATACACCAAAGCAGTCAGATGACCTAGGTTCAGTTCCTGGTTTTGCAGCAAATTACCCTGCTGTCTTATTTTCCCATCTATTAAATAGGAAAGTAGGAACATCTCTCACTCTGTGCATGTATAGCACCTAGCTGAACCAGAGGTCTTGTCTCAGCCTGTTGTTGCTCCCGTGACTCAGTTACTRAGGTCAAACACCATCCTTAGCCATTCAGGCTCCACATATCAYAAACCTCACTTTCCAACAAGATAAGTCACCTCTCCCAGTCAAGCATTATGAGCTTATTTCAGCTCAGATTTTCCTATAATGGAGCCTCCTCCACCAGACCTACAGGCAACACAGTAAGACCAGCTATTTGCCTACAGACTTCCACAACATTATAGAATAAAAATGCTATGTCCTAGTAAAGTYGCAGCAAGCATCAGATCATCCTATCTGCCCCTGCTCAGACAAGCTTAAGCAATAAGCTGATGATTTCTGCAAGTGACAGTGCCAATGTCACTGGGAGGTAAGCCCAGAATGGATGGCTTTTCTAAAAATTAAACCACATGAGCATGCAACCAGCTATTTGACCACACATCTTTTGTTATTTATCCACAGGCTGCCGCACAATCTGTATAACCACCAGTAACATACCAATGTGCATGYRCACACACATACACTGTGCTTTTCAAAAAGTAACTGTTGAAAAGCTGCCTTTGGGAAAACATGTGCAGTTATAGGAACCTGTGCACTATCACACCACGCTCCAAGAACCCAACTTTGATAAAACAGAGAGAAGGACCTCCAAAATAAGGAAAAGGTCTAGGATATTCACACACCTCAGTTCCCACAGCAGTATATAAATTAGGAGTCTAATTGCCCTTGATTACCTTTTATAATTAATTCCTTCTGGTAGACTTCTAAAAGAAACATTCAGACCTTAGTCAGGCTGAAGTCAGACTCTGGAGAYACCCGTTTCTTCTCACTCATTACAGAGGGTCTGAAGCTGAATGGGATGAATAGAGGTTTTATTAGCCTGGACAGGAACAGAGCCATCCACATAGCTTGCACACAAACACATGAGGCATGTTTGTTGTTTCTGAAAACTGTATTTCTGAAGAATGCTGTAAAGCAGTAACAGAGCACTTCATCTCCATTAATTAGTTCTGCTGATCAGTATAGCTGACACAGGTGACTACTGGTGCTCAGCTAGTTCATGGAAATATCTCTTGCCCTTGCATGGCACTGCAGGCATCTCCCGGGGTCAGCAGGGGAGGTCATTTAGGAAAGTTGTGGCAAAGGAGACAACTCTAGTCTCCCTTCTCAAAATTTCAATTCTAGATCAGGCTCAGAAAGCCAAAATCTTGCTCAATTTTACCATCATAAAACCCAACTTTGATTCTTAAGTCAGGCCACTGAGTCTTRTAACTCACTAGGGGTTGGGTTTGGGTTTGCTTTTCCTGTTTTGGACTCTTTTTCTTTTGGGGGAAGGGGAATCTCCAGCGAAAAAGTATTGAATTAAGGGAGCCATGAGACAGAGATGAACTTCCATATGCAAGAATTCCTCCTTACTATGCATCCTGAGACGCTCAAGTCAAAGCTGCAGAAGAGCTAACATTAACTCAAGAGAGTAAYGTAGAGTTTCCTCGTTTAGCACATCTGCTTGGAAACAGGAAAGGTGAACATCAGTTCCAGGCAATACACTTCATAGTCTGCACTGGACTCCTCCCTTCCTCCTTAAAACAGAAAAGGTGCCCAAGTTCAGTGTCAGACAGCGTGGCCTTGGCTCCAAGTCAGTTTTAATCAAGCGAGTTTCCAGGCTGGCAGAAAATAAGATATAAGAGAACTAGGCTAAATCCAATTAAAACAATGAGAAGAGAAGCATATCAAGCACGATGACTGAAGAATCATAATTCAACAGCCTATGTTACATGGAAAAAAAGTTAAGACTAGTGTCCTCTGAGCCCAAAATTCTATGAATTTATGAACGATCAGCAGCGCAACAGGTTGGAAACCCTGACTTCACACGAGATCAGTACCGGACAGTTTCAGGGAAGATTAAACTCATGCCAGAACGCGCCCTGGCTTGGAGATTGACATCACCAGGGAGTTCTTCCTTGGCTCAACAGAAGTGTACGATAAGGAAAGATTTGGTCACGTGCACATTTTTCAGAGATTTCAGTGCGTTCAAACTTGGCTATACTTCGGCACTTAAATACACTCCAGACCTGGATGGCTCAAAGGGACAGCATTGTTTGAAATCTCCAGACCTCCAGGAAATAAATGGAAAACTTTTACGCTTAGCATGCAACAGGGGTCTAGGGCAGAGCATGTGTGCAGCGCGTGAGTGTCGAGATGAACATTTAAGAAAGTAGATTTGTGTATCGAGGTTGGAAAGGTCACGGCCTGTCTAATCACTGGGGGCCATCTCCTCCACTCCCATCACACAGCTAGGAGGGAAACAGGGGAAACTGCTATATTCCACAGATACACATGGGCCAGGAAAACCAAAATCACATATCTGCCCTTTCCAGTGCGTGATGATGTATGCGAAGTTATGCACAGAGCCAGGACAGGATACATCTCTCCTTGCAGTGAAGGGGAAAGGGGGAAGTAAACTAACTCAGAAATTCGCAGTCTGTTCTGCCATCTACTCCTGGAACAGTACCATTTTCTACTGGCCATAATATATGGCTTGTGGAAAAGTTACAGTTTGGTGCCAGTCCTTGGTTGGAGTTTCTCCGGGCTATATTTAGTCCTTTGGGGAAGGAAAGGGGTGTTATTGGTTGTTACTAGTACAAAAACATGTGATTCCATTAGTAATGGCATTAAACTCCACTGAACCGCAGTATCATGTGATTCCTTGTACCATCATCCCTCTTAGCAACTTCTCAAGCATTTTTAGCATTATTTTTCTTACTTTTTGCATGCTAMATGAAACACTGAGCTAAAAGAAAGACTTGCTGCACACCAAAAATTTAGACTCAGTAAGTCCCATCCAGATCAGAGCAAAACAATTCAGGAGTGGGGAAAACAATCTGCTACACAATGTGATTTAACCCATAAATCTGTGATTTCACTGGCACAGCTGCTATTTGGTAACATCAGACTAGATATCAATAAGGAAAGAGTTTGCTGGCAACGTGAAAGCCTATCATGTGGCTCAGTTAATTAGAAACTGACCTAGTCCATGATCATTAAAATGTTGTAATCACATGCCTGCAAGTGATTAGATGTAAAAACAATCCCCCTCCTCGTTCCCATAGATCACATAGATCAGCACCAGAATAGGTCTAACTCAAGAGTTCTAATGCTCAATCCTTTTTATAACCGCTAGGGCTTAGCTTTGGTCAGAGATGAGGACCCAGAGGTTTTGACCATTCACTGTTTCCTCCAACCTCAAGACCACGTTTTTGCCATACACGGAGGAGTCAGTACTGACTTCAGTTGTTCCACTTCACAAACAACTACTGCTTCCTATTTCACCAAATACATTTTACTTGAACTGGATTTCAGCCAGAGTGCTCAGGCTAACGTATTTTAAGCAGTGCAGGAAAGGTGAATTAGGTGAAGATGATACCATCAGCTATCAGAAGACAAATTCCAGTCTTGGCACTCAATCCTTGACAGGTACACGAAGATGGAGAAATTGATTTTCAATTCTCTTGAAACTTTGCACTTCCTCTTAACATTAATCTCCGGAGTAGGTACACTCAGCAGAATAGGAAAAGTTAATTAAGGGCAGATGAAAGATGATGGAAGTAGAAAAATGGGTAACAGGATACAGATAAGGGACAGTATGCTCCTTGGAGGACAGCAAGAAGAAGCTGCATTGAGATCCCACTGGCTTATGGGCTTCTTCATTCCCCCAAATCCCCAAATCTGCTCTGTGCTTGGAACTCTGGTTCACAGAAGCAATCCTATAGCTAAAAATCTATTTTCTTTCTTGAAACTGCAAGAATAGGCTAGAACATTACCAATAGCTCCCCATACTGGCTTCACCTATGCACACACTGGAATGACATCAGCTTTGTTAAGCAGAATGCCTCTGCCTCTATGCATGACATGAAGTGGAAGAAATTCCTCCAGGTTGTTAGTGTAAATGCAAAAATATGATGCTTGGACACAAAGGTAACAGCCTATTTACCTAATTGGATTTGACTAGAAATACAAAAGTTTAAAAATATCTTTGTTCTTGGATTTGTTAGGTTTGGATTCTCTTATTAGTCAAATTATTTTAGGGTTTGTTTGGTTGGATTTCTGGAGTATCATTAAATTCTCATCCCAGTGGTCACCTGTGAAACCCATGATCACAGGGTAATTCTGCAAGGTATGCAACATCCTCTGACAATCTAGTTTGCCAATTTTCATTTTAACTGGGCAACTTCTTGCTGTATATTTTGAGGAAGAACTTTTAGTCAATTTATCTCCTTGCCTTATACTGTTTTCAGTGATTTTAAAATTCACTATGGGGAAAAGCTCTAGGTTTTAAACCCCTAAAATTTTTCATTTCTCCTGTTTCTAAATTCCTTCTTATTTTGCAACATCTTTTACAAGATGAATTTACTAAGATGGGAGACAATACTTCAGGCAAAGGCACTCAGATGATTTATATATTAGCAAGATATTTTCCATGTGTTTTGTATGCCTCTTAACACTTCTGTTTGCTTTTTTGACCACTGTTGTGCATGGAGCCAAACGCTACACTGAGCAACCACAAAGAAGTTTAAGTACTTCTTCTCGATTAATATAATAAGCTTAGAAGAGGAAAAACCGTAGAAGCAACCTCCATTATTCCCTCTGCTGTGGCTTACTTGGCATTTGCCAGTAAAGAATTCATCTGTTACTAGCTTCTTTCTGCTTCCTCCTAGCACCCCAATAGTGCTTATTTCCAATGCCACGTTTAAGTTGAAAATAAGGGAACGCTGGAACCAGATGGCAAGAAGGCTACTGCATTTTCCATTCCTACTGGTCTATTGACAGAGACAAGACCAAGAAGGGAATGAGTGGTGCAGCTGGCAACGGTAGATAGTGCACTTGTCCAGGATTCACTGTGTGAAAAAGGAAAGGAGTAAATCCCAAGGGAAGGAGGCACACACTCTACACCTTCGCATTATCAGTTTCTTAGATGTGAAGCCCCGCACTACAAACACTTGAGTTCATCAGCACGTTCTCCAGCAATAGATTATAAACTTAGTTGTACTAAAACCATTTTGAAATTGTCCATTTCTCATCAAGATGAGCTCAAAATCTTTGAAGTATTTCTGTGAAAYTGGAAAACTGACCACTCCAGAACAGCCGACAAGGGAGGCCATTCAACAGGATAACGGAAACCCAGGTTCAGATCAGATATAACAGGAGAGTCAAACTTTAAATGGCTGAAGCACACCAGGACAAAAAGCAATGCTCAGTGGTTTATAGAAAGAAAAGCACTGAGAAAGACAAAGTAACTGGGGTGAGGGGAAGGAAAGGGTATAGTTCCACAAATATAGTTTTAGCTTAAAGAATTCATATTTTCTATTAAAGAGGTACACTAAAAGTTCCCTTTAATTTTAGCCAGAAACCTATTGATTTCTTAACATTGATTATTATATAGAATTAATACTTTTAATTAATTCCTGGCATACGGTCTCCTCTGTGGAATGGTTTAGAAAAAAGGCTTTTCGCTGTTGCATGTACCATGAAAGGTTCCTTCCCGCGTTGGTGTACAGTGGAGATGAATGTCTTGGTAATCACATTTACCTATGAAGCTTATTCTACTGCTTTCAAGCACAGGTAAGTGATTACAAAGAACACATGTGGCTAGGCTGTTTTTAGATATATATAGCAATATTGCACTTTTGTTTTTCGTCTAAAGCCTGTTAAAGAGAGCACCTCTCATCTTGTGCCAACGTGAATGACTTTCTTGGAAGGACACACACAGACTGGCAGAAAATCAATAATTACCTTGGATCAAAAGCACTTTGTGTGTCAGGATTTCAACATGTCACACCCTGGCGGGACACAAACCTCCCAGAGCTTCTACTRAAGTATATGTCACCTTCATGCCAGCGTGCAACTTTTTGCCCCACAGCATGCCAATATTGCAGTGGAAATACTGCATCTTGCAGGTAGGAAATTCAGGCAGAAGGGTGGTGCTTCCTACCTCCTTTTTGGATTATTTCTGCTCAAGTCTCTCTGGACATGTTCCAGCTTTACTCTTGATCCTCCTTCCCTCTTTTAGACACTTATCTAGCCTACAGTTCTTTTCTTTCTTTTTCCCCTGTAATCCTCTCTCCTGGCAGGACAGCCTCCTCCTCTATATCTCTTCCCACATCAAAAGGAGTTTAAGGTTTCTTCCCCTGATCTGTTAGGCATGTCTCTGTAAAGCTTGCCAGAAGGTCTCTCTCAAATCTCACCCAAGCAAAGCCTTTTTAATTGCTCTTCTGCACTATTTCCTTGCATCGTGTATACATTAGAAAGACACCAYGCTGTTCTTTTACACTTTTCCTTTTTACTATATTAAATAAAGTTCTTCCACCATTCTTAAAGCAGAAAAGCACTTTAATAGAAAGACCAACTCCCAAGAAGCTGTTGGATTTACTGAGTATTGACAGGGCTCTTGGTGCTCTGCTAATACAGAAAAGAAAGAGGAGCTCCTTCTCTGAAATGCTCATGATCTAAACTAGAGATGACAGGATTATGGCTGTGTTAAGCAGAGATCTGGCTCTGCACAGCCCCCAGAAGATGACATGTTCCCAGCTCTTAAGGCACTCAGAGGCTAAATAGATGTAAAACGTAAAACAAACTCAGAAGGAAAGGTTTCTCGGAGAATATTCTTTTCTTTGGTATTTAGGCTCCAGTTCAGCAAGTTACTTCAGCATGAGACTAGTCTCCCTGGACCCAACAAGGTTAGTCCCATGCCTTAACCTAGGAATGTGCTTTACTGCACTGCTGAACTGTGACCTCTTAGATATATGCTGGGTCAAAAAACAGCATTTGCAGTGGGGGCGACTAGCAAAGCAGAGCAATACAGGATGAACCAAGATCCAATCTCCTAGCTGTGCTGGGCGTTTATCATCATTTTACACTTTATCATCTCACTGAAAGCTATCATGCAAGAATTGCGTGCATATATTTAACAGGCTCCTTTTAAGGAGACTTAAATGTGTAAAAGCAAGCAACTGAATTTCTTAAGAGCTGTTTTTGCATTGACTAGAAGCAGCCAACTCTGGAAGTTCCACTCAATCTGATTTGCAGGCATAAGGAAGTCCAAGGTTGTTATTACTCTGTGCAGCAATTTCCTTGTGTTCAATCCTCTTTCACTCCAAAGATCATGACTGCATAGTGTGAGCGACACACACATCCATAATTAGGTACTGACCAAATTAGAATTACAGACAACAGTACAGAGAGAATGAAACAAAATGTGAGTATATGCCAGTCCAACGACATTCCATAAGGCTTTTATTTCCAAAACCTTTATATATTCTGAAGACACCACAGATGCACCCTACTGCTATAACCTAGCCCATGCCCTCTATGCAGTTCAGGCAGCATAACTTCCCAAAGAGATAGCAATACACTGTACTCCAAACTGCCATCCTATTAAAAAACTACTTATTTTGAAGGCCCAACCAACGTAATTCAGGTCTGGTGAGGGCTCTAGTCCTTCAGCACTCCAGAAAAGGACATAAAAAAAAAGAAATCATCAATGAGTTTAACAGCCTCTGTATTAAAACTTGCATGAGTTTTGGYCTTCAGGGCTCCTACTGAGCAGCACCAAAACCTCCCTCTCCTAATTGAAAGCAATCCTCCATTTCACATTTCAGTCTACCTCTATTTGTTCCTGGGACAAGTCAGTGTTTTTTATTAAAAAAAAAATCACCACCATTTTTGAGATATTCAAGGGTAACTACACAACTCCATGAGGCTAACAGAAGCACACCAGGACCCATGCCACTTCCAAGACCAAAARGCAGAGAAGAGGTGTCCAGTGACTGAAGAGCACCTTCCATAGCTAAGTTGTTTTCATATTTCTCTAGCTCTACAAATAACAGTGCTGTTGCACAATACACAAAATAAATATGCCTGGAGATTTTTATCTTAGAAAAGAATAAATGCTTTGCTTTCTGATAACATCAAAATCCATAGAACGGGAAAACTCTAGGAAGAAACTAAGTGATATAAAATCCTGGAAAATAATTAATAGATTTTTCTGTGCTTTCATAATAACATTCACTTGGGTAACCATAAAAAGCGATTATTATGGTAATAAAAAGGATGAATAATTTATTACAAATCACAAAGTGTTCCTTTCCAGAATTCTGAGATGACTGCATGCATATGAAAATAATCTTTAAAGGGTACGCTTGATGCAGCCATTGGGCCAGAAAACGTCTGCAACTCTTTATAATTTTATTGGATTTCTTCCCTGTTCTCTTTTCCAAAGTTTTCCTTGGGAATACAATTAAAGTGGAAGCATAAACCTGATCATACTGGCATCCCACTGTATGTGCGAGATCAGAAACACTGAGTTGTTTAACCTGCTTCTTCCCATTCAGCGAGCACGGGGCTCAGCCACGTTGTCTGCCGCAGCTCAGAACGCACAGAACAAGTTGGGGGAGTTGCAGAGCGATCCCCTGATACTGGTATCTTGTCAATGGACAGAATTTACGTCCRACAAGCACTGGCTTGAATTTTTCATCTGTGCTAAGAGCCTCCAGTACTGCAAGCATCATTTTGCATGGACGGACCATCACAGGGATTGTGAACTTGAGATTCGGGGAATAAACGAGTCATTCGCATCACACCGAAACCTGAGGGGAACTTGCCATCACTGAGAGCTGCTGAAGAGCTTTACACGCTTCAGTGTTATTAAAGAGAACAGGAGATGGCATGGCCGCGTGCCACCCGAAGCAACGCGTCTGGTCCCGGCCTCCCACCCTGCCACAACCCAGCTCCATCATCTTGAACTCAGAAGCAGATCAAGTCCCAGCTGTGATCAGCTACAGGCCCAGTGTCCATCACCCCATTTGTTTTCTTCTCTATACTTTTTCTACGCTGCCCCTACAATATGTGCCTTATGTCAAAAAAAAAAAAAAAAAAAAAAA
>NW_028186437.1:228524-242111 GCF_003343005.1 Rhea americana
GGTGACAACGGAGGGAGCATGAGAGAGAGGGAGAGACAACAGACAGACGAACAGAAGGGAGAAGGGCCAGCAATAACCCACCTCTTGCAAGGGACGTGCTACAACCCAGCGGGTCTACATTAGGTTCCAACCTAATACGCCTCGTTACAAAATCATCCTCTCTCCGTGTGTGCCAATGGCAGGAGGCTCAGACAGCTCTGAGTTACCCTAACACCGGGATTATTAGTGATTACAAGCAAGAAGAGGAGGGGGGAAAAAATAGTGAAACTCCTTCCAAAAAAACCAGCCATAATTCGGTATCTGAGACTCAATAAATTAACTATTGAAAAAAATTAGAAACTTAATCTTAATAAAGCATAACTGCCTGATTTTTATTTCACAGATGTTAAAAATGTTTGCAATCTGGAATTAAACTACGTTAATCTAAACCATATATACCAACCACCCTTTGGACCATATCTGTAACCCTCTGGTTCAATTCACAGCTCATTTTTCTAGTTAAGAGTTCAACAAGCTTCAAATAAACCTTAGCAAAAGAAAAAGGATTTTGTTATTGTCTAATGTAATCTGCTATTAAATAAGTCCTCACATGAACCATAATAAAATTCAATTTATTGTAGTTTGCAAAATGTGATTCTCCCCTTGATAATTAAAAAGATATTGCAATAAGTCTTCAGTCTATGCATACTCTCATTTGTTAAAATCTGATTTTTATCTGAATAGAAGAATGATATTAACATGGAATCACTGTTACAACCTTAAGTGCAAAGCAATGTTGGTGGGACGCAGTTTCGGTGTTAAATCCACAAAAGGCAGGAAATTCAGATCTCTGAGCCTTCAGCAGCCACAACAGCGTGAAACCACTTTTCACTGCTTGTAGCCCCCTYTGCCTACAACAAACCTGCTGGCACGTGCCGGCGGAAGCCCTAACTCTGAGACCAACCCCTCGCTCCCCTCAGGGCGGTCTGCGAGACACGAGCCCGCSCCAGGCGCTGCACTAGCCACGGCTGAGCGCGTGCTGCCGGCTCCGCCAGGCCCACCGACGTACCCGACAGCACGAGCCCTGCCTCTCAGCAAGGACACGGGGCTGCGCCGGGTCCAGCTGAGGAGCTCTGCACCGCTTCCAACACGCACAGAGCCTCGGCCTGAACAGCAGGGCCGACACAGCTGCTCTGCTTCGGATTCAGTGGCAAGGTTAGAGCAAAGATTGGGAAGCACCCAGGTTTTAAAGCAATGGGCAGAAGAACCAGAGGGGCAGTACTGGACCTTTCAACCTGCATTGTTAGCTAATACTCGGGATCTTCTTGCCTGATTTCCAAAAGAAAGAGTCTAGTAGCTTCCTGCTCAAGTAAAAAAATGTGCATGAAAAGTCATTTTCCCCTGACACAAGCAGGAACAGAAGGAGAGTTTCCTTGCGTGCATTTCCAAGCCTACCTTTATAGCCAATACTCTGCCTGAAAAGTCTCTCCTTCTCTTGGCTTCTCCTTGGGGCACAGTACCATTGCTTCTGTTGCTTTTTCCTGGCCCATTTTCCACTCCTGACACATAGAGAATCACACAGCAGCAATGCAGTCAGTGCTCCAGCCCTGTGCTCACAGCAGCACTCTGGGAAAACCCTACAAATTACCCTGAACAACTTCCGATTTAGGCCTTCTCCGTGGCCAGCGCTTTGAGTGGTCCCTTCTATTGTTCCAGCTGTCCTACCCCATAGACAAGGGTCATTGCTTTGTCTGTTGAGGCAGCGTGAAAGGTCCGGGTATTCCCCTTGGCTGTCTGCAGATGAGCAAGTGACCACTGATCAAAAGGCACATTCTGGAGCTACCTCCTCATAAACATGAACAGTGACCTAGGCAGAAAGGTCTATTGGAGGCAAAACAGGACGGAACATCAGAAATGCCATCGCTTGCAGTTTACATCCGAGCGGTGAGATCTTGCAGCAAGATCCAAATAGAAAAATTCTGCACCACGCACACCGTTCTGCTAAAGCTGAATGGGGATCTGAGGCTCGCCCGCGCAGACTACATCCCCAGCTTATGCAACTCCATTCCACTTATAACTTTCTTTGGCTGAATCCAGCATACTGGATCTGAACATCAAATCTCAGCCATTGGAGTGAGCTCAAAGAGAATCCGACCGCGCATTATAATCCCTCATCCAAATGCATCACCCCTCCTAAAAATCAGGCAAATGCACCCCGTTCTAGAAAGTGCCTAAACTAATGTTTATTTTATTTAACATACATTCCTCCACCTCATAAGAATTTAAATAAATCCAGCCAGACACACACTGCCATAACACATTCCGAAAATAGACCCTACTCTCTCCTTTCACAGTAACAAGGTTTGGAGGCACCAGCAAAAGAGGGTTCTCCTCACTGTAGTTTTAGGTCTTATCTCTAGATTAATTACTTCCAAATACAGTGACAAAGCAACATCCTTTCCTCCTCCCCCTCCATGCAGGTTGATCCCCAGCACAGTAATTTCCTGCAAAGGTGCTCTGCACACTGCCGTGTAAAATAACCAACGTCCAGGCCACTCAAAGCTGGCTCTGGCTCATCTTGCTCAAAGCGTGTTCTTCCACAGTGCTTTTATTATAAAACTATTCAAAATGTACTACAGTATTTCTAATCCACATGTCAACACGTTCTGTAAGTTTATTTGTTCATATCTAGCCAGCAGCACAGACAGAAGACAAGTCTGATTTTAGGAAAGCATCTAAACATTCTGCCCATCAGTAGTTATATACCTGCAAATTCAAGAGGGACAAGAAATTTTTTTGGAATATATTATGATTCTCTTTACAGTATTCCTGAAAATGACACAGGTCAAAAGTTAGAGATGTTCTKGAAAAATAGCCTCACACTGACAAAAATTGGATGTTTCTGATGATATAGGCTAACTAGGAATTATCAGCTCTTTTGCTAGGAAGAAAACATGAATGGCAAAGGGCAGATACCTTTTCACAGGCCCTCTTTTCTTATTAATCGTGTGCAGAAGATGTGATTGCAGAAATATAAGAATCTATCAAGAAGAATATCGGTRTCAGGAAAAAAACTAAGAAAATATTTCCTATTCACTTACAAACTTCATTGCTACAGTAAAGTGAGTCCTCCAGTAGCTAAGAGCGCTTCCTCATTTTACTGAGAGTACAGCTGAGATAAAGTTACAGCTATTGTTTTTATGTAAATATATATAAAGAATATATGAGCTCTAGGCAGGCTAACYTTACTGAGATAAGCAACTGTAGAAACAAAAGGCAGGACCCATTAGCTCTTTGGAGGACTGGCCTCCAACAGCAGGGATCACTGCTGCAGCGTGGAGACTGCTCCTCATCGTGCAGAGTCCAGCCGGCAGAACGGCTGACCCTGCACGGCACCGTAACGGGCTGCACAGTGCTCCCGCTCCAGGACTGGAAGGGGGATTGTGCCAAGGGCAGYGTGCAGGAGAGCACAAACTATCTGGCTCCTTTGCATTTTTATTGGAAAAGCCTTGAAAGCACAGCAGATTATTTGCAGTAAATTAATGCTGTATAGAACGTGTGATAGTATAGCTATATTTTTGGAAGTCTATAGGTTTTCTACAGGAAATTCAAAATCATTGCATATAGAGAAGATAGACTTGGAAAGGTTACAGTAAGTTGAGGAAAAACGTAGTGGCCATCTTTATTAAGTTAGCTCTTTCTCAGTGACCCCAATCTCAAACTCCATGAATCTCCTCTTAGAAACATCTACTTGCTATTCCTGTATTAGGAACCTATCAAAAAGCAGGCAGGACATCTTCCTCTGTTCTGACCCCATTTCTGCTGGGTTTTTATTGTTTTTTCCCCTCTAACCAGCTAGAAACCTATTCAGTCACGAACGCCTTTACAGCCATCACACCACAGAAACTAGGAAGAAAAGACAAGCTTTGTGACAGTAAGTCTGTTTTCTTACTGACATTTTTAAACACATTTCTAGTTTGGAAAAGGATTTATCCTCTGCAGCTCCTCTCGRTGCTGCACACGAGAGGGCACTGTTCTGTAGGCTCAGGGGATGAAGTACAAATTAATCATGCACTGAAAATGAATTTTTTTGTGCTAGCGCCAAGCAATTATACCTTCTCCAGAGAATTAACTGCATAGCTAGAAGCAAACCTGCTGATTAATTCGCCCAGCACCTGAGCTGATCCTCCACTTCAGTGACCAAGGCTGTTCATCTTTCCTTCTGTTAGCAAAAAAAAATCAAGCCATTTATCTTGCAACAATTATCAATGCTATGATTTTTCAAATATAACAAGATTATAACCAACTTCACACTGAGCAAACTGTAGGTTACAACCAGCTTTTCGCTGCAGTCATCAGCACGGCAGAAACCTGGGGCGACAAGAGATCACGCAGGGGGCAAGAGCTTCAAAGACTCAAAGCTCCAACTCTGGATAAGCAATCTAAATTCAGCTGATTATTTGAATTTTAATCAAATGAGCCCCAAACGCCTCTGATTAAATCCCAGGGTAAAGTAACTGGTTACAAGCTGGAGCCACACTCTATAGTGCCTCAAACTTGTAAATCAGGCAGAAAATAGGTGTCAACACTTCAACTATCTTCATCTACCACTAAGTGGATGTAGGAAAACCAGAAGGGACAGAAGCAAAATCAGAGCTGGAGCAGCAAACCAGAGGGATGGTGCAAGGAGGAGCAGAAAGCCTGCAAAGCGTGTCCCTGTGGGATCCTGACCGGTTACTCCTGCCTCAACACTGCTCAAGTCCACCAATGTTAGCAAAATCATCCCCGATTTACCTTGCCACTGACGACATGGGCTATGTTTTAGAGCAACACTCTTCTCTGTGCCTCTTCATTTGCAACACCGCAACAACCACTGCATTTTTTACAGCCTCCTTCCCCTTCTCCACACCCCCTGGTAACTTACCCAAACACATTTAACAGGGAGGGGGTTATTATTATTATTTAGAGCCAAGGCATCCCCCGCCTGTCAAGTCCCAATTTCTGGCTTCTGTCCTTCTCCTGCAACAGGCCTTGAGAGATGCCACATGCCCCGCACTGCCGCGTGTGCCTGCAGCAGAGGACAGACAGGCAGACAGGCAGACTGCATCCTCAAAACGCAAGCGAGGCAGGAAATTACTAACTGTGTGCTTGCTGTGAAAAGAAATGAGTGCACAATTTTTTTGAAAACAGTAAGAACAGTCTGCTGAGGCTCTGGGACCAACGCCTTCGTAATCAGATCACCTGCGCCCCACARCGCTTTAGCCTCATGTTTCATGTTTTAGCTTTCTAAATCTTACAGGTAAGAGGCCAAAAACAGTATCCGCCTAGTTTTCATGCACTTCTTCCTCTCTRTATGCTAGAAAAAGAGGAGCACCCCATGCCACGTGAACAGCAGGGCACAGCCGGGGGGCCCAGGTCTCACACCAGTCAGAGGTCCACCTTCCAGCCAGACGCCCCGAAACGGCTCAGCACTTCCCTCCGCCTGTTTGCCAAGGCACACTGCGGCAGAAGCAAACTTCTGCAGAAGTCTCGGAGCASCAAGCTGATCAGCACTGGAGCCTGTTCTCAAATTAACTAACCTGAAAATATTCTCGCTCCAGAGAGGCGTTGTGTGTGACCGAGAACATAGCCCAGACCTGGACCAAAACCCCTCTGTCCTTAGGTAGCCTGCGAACTTTCCAGCTCTTCCAAGGCTACGATCAGGAGTTCATCTCTACATGCCACTTGGAGGGATATTCATATCTCCCTTGCCAGTGCTCTGCATTACTATGGAGTCATTATATCATCATTTGTGTTTCAGGAAGATGTTTCAAACATCTGGTTAGTTTTAAATGTAAGAAACCACATGCACGCACCAGTGTTATTTCACGTTTATCTGCTTCTCTCTTGGTTATGAGAAAGCACAAGACCAGATGAACCTCCACAATTCCCGATCAATGATGGACGCTCTGTTTACATTTCAGCTGACAACACCACGGTATTTCCTCCCCCGCTGCAGCCACATAACAGCAAAGAGAAGAGGAGAACACCAAAGCTCCTCACCACGGGAGAGGGAGTCTGAGGCCGCTGTCTCCAGGCCACGTGAGCCACAGGGGCAGCAACATCTCAGCAACAAATTTACAGCACTCTTCAGCCAAGGATGATGCAGATGGATAATGTTATTTTACTTATTGCTTAGAGGCATTTACCTCTGATCTGGAAACTATTTAGTAGAATAGAGAWAATTAAAATGGAAAGTGAGGAGTTCTCTGCTTACTCAAAGCTGCAATAATAGAGGAAAATGGATTCAATTGAGAGGCAAGATGGACAGCTTGAAGCTTGGGGGGAAAAAACAATAAAAACAAAAACATTGTCCTTTTCAGGACTTCAGGAGAGAGCATCACTGGGCTCAATCCCTCAGCTTCATCACAATATAGCCTAGCATCGGATTAGGACAAGAAATCATCATGAGTCACATATCTGACCTGAAAGTATTTTTCCTTCCCCATTTTTACCACAAAAAGCCTAAAATATTTGCTTGATCAAAGGACAGTCCTTCTTTTGGTTAATGAATTAAGGGAGGAGAAAGAAATTTATTAACATTTCTCTCTCATCAAAAGCATCTCCTGTAAAAACAATGAAGAATGAGACAAATAGAGTGGTACCTATAGTGTGGGTGCCTGAAATGTTCAGACTGATAAGGAAGGAAGGAAAAAATACACCCAAGAGCTACCCTTGCCTTGCAAAAAACATTTGCCCATGTTTCAGAGGTCTTGGAGAAAAGCATGAAACTGTTCTGGATTTCAAGAATTCGTGTTGTAAAGGCACCCAGAGAAATCTAATGACCAATGACAGTAAGATGTTTAGCCAAACTTTGATCTAAAAATTATTTACAGTGATCTCTGAAAGAAAATGCCAAAGCTATATGGCTGGTAATGAGCATCAGTCCTACGCRCTTCAGCTCCTTAGATGAACATACTGGAGACAGGAGACAAGATGAGCTGAGCCAGTGCTACCTGTTGCTACGCTTCAGCCAAGAAGGACGTTACTGTGGTTGCAGGTCTCAATCTTGCCTTTTAATCTCAAGAAGCGTCAGTCCTTTCCAGGGGAACACAACAGGATTTTCAAATGCATTTGTTCATAGCGCTTTGCATCCTGGCAGGCCACGAAACTATCTGCTCTCACCCCCTGTGTCACACCACCGGCTACATTTTGCCCGCTCGCCTGGCTAAACCCCTACAATTAAAGCTTCATTTGCGTTCTGGCTAAAGCACTTTTCTTGGAGCATGCAGGCTTGATTTGACAAATGTCAAGAGATGGTAAATCCTCTACGCCTTCGTACACACAGAAACACGCACCTTGTTTCTAAGTTTGACTGTGTCTGSTTTTAGCTTCCAGCTAAAATTCTCATTAGATCTTTTCCCTTCACTTCCCAAGTTTCCTCTCCATCCTGGCAGGTAAATACCAAGTCACTTCTCCGTCTTCTTTCATACATTCAGTAGATGCAAAGCTCTTAAAGAGTCTTGCTTTCCCCAGCTCTCAAATCATTTTCTAGCTCCTTTCCATATTGACTTCTATTTGTTGACATTCTTTTTAAAACCAATACCAGACCCATGCCTGCACATGGCTCTCCTACATGTGCATCCCAGCACCACACTGGCCTTTTTTGTCAGACTACTACTCTGGGAGTTAATTTTGTTCCTTGTCCTGCAGCCTRTGCAAAGGCATTTCTGTCCGGGACATGGTCAGCAATGCGATGGCTGGCTTGCCTGCCTCCATCTCACGTGTAGAGCCGCATGTGCATTAAAGCACATTTATTTCAGTGAGTTGAGTTTACCAAGCCTTCCAGACCACAGTGCCTAACTTCTTTTCTCTCAGCACCGTGTGTTTCCCAGCCAAATCTCTGGCCATACAAAAGCTTTATCAGCTGTAATTTTATCATGACTTTYAGGTCGCTGATGAGATGATGGAATAACAATAAGCCAAACTCCAGCCAGCCCCGCTAGCAACCTCTCTTATTTCCATGAGGAGTCCCTGATGATGACTATTTTTTCAGATGTAGCAGCCAATTCTTAATCTATTTGGTATGTGCTCTTGATGTTGTAAAATGCTAATTGCTTTCTTCAGATTAAAGGCCAGCATTTCAAAATATATCTAACTATATTTCCTCTACCTTTGTCAACCAGATACWTAAAGAATGTGACAAGTTTTACTTGACAGTAGTTATTCTCCATTTGGAGTATCCACCGAAAATATCCCATGTTTGTCCATGGAACCACCACTGGAACAGCTTATTRCTGCAAGAGCAACAAATCAAGTAGTGAAAGTTTACTAAACTGTAAAGCACAATCTGTCTGGGTATCAAAGGCAGAAAACTTGCACAGTAAGCACGTACAGCAGTACATACTGCTTCTCTCCCTCTCCCTCCCCCCCCTTTTTTTGACAAAGTAAAGTACTGGGAAATAGAGAAACAGATAGAAGTAGTCCTGACTGCAGGGCACTCAGAGCAAAGAATCTGGGACTCCCAAGAGATAATCATCACTCAATAACAGCTCYCCAGAAGCATGATCATTAGCGGGTAATTGCTTCAAGAACACTCAAAACTGAAAGGTAAATACAGTCTTCAAATTTCCCTAATGTTCATCAAATAATGCAGTGCTCATTTATCCAACAAATCCAGCTCTTAGTTTAAGTCATAACAATCTACAAACAGATTGAGATTCTTCCATAAATTTCTTCATCGCCTCACTCTGATGAGTAGTCTCCACAGACAAACCGTAGTTGTTATGGACAGAAGTGAGTTGCTATGAGTCTGGACTACCAGTGCCACTCAGTTAGTCACCCAGGCCAGCTGCTTTTATTTCTGTCCCAGACTTGCCGATTAAAGGCTTAGACAAATTACAAGTCTTCCCAACTTGTTTGCCAGTTGCCCACCAAACAGTTATAAACATTCAACAAGTCTCTTTGGTGAGTAATCGAAAGAGAATTCGCAAATGGCCGTGCGAGCGCTTTCAATGCGGATTCTCTTGTGAATATTCATTCGCACAAATATGCAACGTGATGTTGCTTTCCCACAAATGTTCTTGCCAATGCAATTTTGCTCATCTGAAGTGGTTGGGGAATAAACAAAGAAGTGTGGTCAAAAATACCAGCAAAGCAGATTAGCGAATTCTAGATGGAAAAATATTCACGGAGGATCATCCTGACCCTATGACGAGAAATGGCTCCGTGCCTATGCACTACATAATTTGTTCAGCTCTTTCCTTCCACAGGGGAAGAGGGCAAGTTTGACCTAACTCTATTTTCCCCTTTATACTTTTATAGCCACACACATTTCCAAGCGGAAATAGTTACATCTATTGTAGAGTGGTAAATACCAATAAAAAAACATATGAAAACTATCACATACATGGATGAAGTACCTCGGTGCCGTTTAATTGTACGGCCAGAGCTCTGCATTGCCTTGGATTCTGTGGTCATCAGAGAATACCATAACTTCGACGTGATGAAAGAAGATTGAGGACTGATTTGACAAAAGCATTAAAGTATTCCAGATACTTCAGAAATGTGGGATGTCTCAGGTCATGCACAGGGCTTTTCCTCTTTGACATACTACATCCGTGATAAGAAACAGCTGGGAAGCCCATAGCTCTTCCAAGGCCCAGTGTTCAAGGTTGCAATAACGCAACCAAAATCAGCAGGGAGACCCAGGCCCTTCATCCAGCCCTAGTCACACACTCCGCGGGCAACCGTGCAAGTAAGGAAATGAGGATTCCATTTAGCACATTGCAAAGCCCACTCGTACCACCCGTATTACCAGGAGCCCCGTCACCCTCCAGTTTCCATGAGTGGACAACAGTAAAGCCCCAGTTTGTTCAGTAGCACCACAGCTCTCACCTGGGACAGCTGGTAAATGAAGCAACAGGTAAGGACCCGCTAATCACTAGCAGGTGGCAGGACACAGAACTGGGGTATGGGAGGCCCTCCTGCTTCCGAAGAACCTCTRACTCCTGAGTCGTTTCTGGCTGAATAACTCATTTTACCTCTTGGTGCCTCAGACTCTCCATTTACTAGAAGAGACTGCTATGCAGAGCTTCTGTAAAATACGTTCAAAGACTTCTAGGTAACCCTGTCGTATAAGAGCTAAGTGGTCAATGGCAATGCAGCTTTTCTATTTCAAACCTACCACTTACCACTCAGTTTCATGCAGTCTTTAAAACTCCCCTTAAACTCAAATTTCTACTGCAACTGTAATAACTGAGGAATACCTTCAAAGTCATGGCAAAGCAGAGCCACTAAAAGCTGTTTAACACCTTCTGCCTAGTTAACATGACTTAAGCAATAATCCAAGAAACCAGAAATAGGTTTAGCAGGCACAGCGTCCGTTTCTGGAGGTTTTGATGAGGGCTGTGAGGCAACTTTGGCCCTGCAATTTTTGAGTAAGAAGGCAAGTAAATTCAACTACTACTTATTGCAATTAAAGAATTTGGGACACTTGAAAAATATATCAATAAAATATTCCAGTGAACCTAGTTCCTTGAAAACAAGACCAAAGGCCAAACACGGTATCTATTAAAGTACATGGACTTTTTTGAAGTGAAATTATATGAAAAGAAAGCACAGACAAACCTTGCAAGCTAATGCAGATATAATAAGAGGGAAAAAAAATACCTGGTACAGGTGTTCAGGAAATGAATTCATACAGGATGGTGCCTGTGCTTTGAATCAATAATCCTGCCTAGAAAAAAAAAGACAGAGAAAAAAATGCTTAAGAATTTAAAATAAAGATCTTTTTCAGAATGTAATAAAATAAAGATCATCTAATCCACTAAAACATTCAACAGAATAGCTTTTGAGCACACTTATTTATTAAGAAATAGAGTCTTTTCAGGGAAGAGTAGAGGGTGTTATTGTAAAACCATGGATTTTGTATCATCCTACAAAGAAAGAGCCATTTAGGTTTGTAATAATATTAATTATTCATCCCTCTTCTATTCTCAATTTTTTTTCTCTCAGCAAATAAAATGCTTTGGAGAAAAACCTGAAAAGGCCTTCCAAAAAATCTTAAATATGAATACATTTCATAAGTAGGCTTCTTAAGCAGCTGGTTACTTCACATCTTTTTAAAGTCGAYCAGGCAATTTCTTGATAGTACGAACACCGAGGAAGACCATGCATCCCATTCCCTCCACAGAAACTTGTGCAAACCCCCATGGACAGCTTGTTTTATTTATTTATTTTAAARTCTTCTCAGCACTAGAAAAATATCAGAAACACTAATAAAAATTTAAACAAACATCTAAAACTGCAGGTACAGGGTTGTCATTTCCGTATCGGCGACCTCCATAAGCGTAAATCGATTTGCAACTGACTCCTATACCATTGGCGCAGCAATAAAGGGGTTAAAAATCCGAATGCCACTAGAAGCCAAGTAAACTTCCTATTCATTCTAGATGATATGGTCGTTTCCAGCTTATAGAGGGAGCAGACACAAGCCAGGAGCTTTCCCCAGGTAGGCTGCGACTCCCAGGCAAGAGCTGGTGGTCCCTATTGCCAGCAGCACCTACCCCATCACCGCTCAACTCAGCCACTGCTGCCAACTTGAGTTGCTTTATCCATAAGTTTCCAAATACTCCATGCATTTCTCAGTCTCAACACTCCAACACAAGTCAGTGAAAATCTCAGCTATTTCATTAAAATCAAAGAATAAAACCCAAGCCGCTAGGGTTGCAGAGAAACCCAGAAGGTACATATTGATTCTGCCCYGCATTTTGGATGTCAGAACACAAGCTGAAATAGCCCTAAATTCATTTATTCTAAAACAAAAATAAAACTCATGATTTTTAACCACTGACTCACGATTTCTAAGTGTGCAGGGGCTGGCAGAGTGGCAAATCCTTTTGACTCATAAGGTTCACGGGGGAATCCCCAACCGGCCCTCCTTCTCCACCCACTCTGGGCACGCTGATGCAGAGGCGGCTTTTACCAGGTTTATAAACACGTCTGGAAGAAAACGCGCCTCCCCATTCATTATGGCCATCAGAGATTTCCTTGTCAGCGTATCTATGGTAAAGAGAAAGCTATTGCACAATAAACAACACGAAGTGTCCTGCTAAAGTATGGCCAGTGTTTTGAAATCATACAAAGAATGCTGGAAAGATAAATATTTATGGGGTTTGATGAACTGCAGCACTGTGCTAATGAAATCAAGACTTGAGAAATGTGCTTGGACTGTCCTTTACCCAAAAATGAGTAAGACTTCATTGTAAATATTACTAGTCAAAGAAACAATTTATGCACTCCTCAATGGCAGAGACGGTGTGGTAAATCAAAGGCCAGCAGTGGATTCTGCCGAGCTGCAGCGGGAAGTACCAGAACAATCGTGCCAACCGTTTTCCTGTTTTCTTTTCCCAAACGCCACTTGGCCAGCAGCGGCAAGGGGTGCTGCTGTTAGCAGTGCACACGAACACCCAGACTGTGGCTAATTCCACCCAACAGTGAATTCATTTCAGCTCCGTTTCTCCACCAGCCTTTGGATGCCCCTTGAAACACAGGCGTGGAGGAGAACCCCGTCAACGGGGTGAGATGACGGCCACGGCGGTTAGAGGAGTCGAACCAAGGAAGTTCTCCTGCATTTAGCATCAAGAAGCTCTCTCCTGACTCTGCCCTAGTTCAAATCCACAGTACTGCAACGAGTCCCATATCTGACTTCTCAGCTGAGCTCCGGGACGGGGCGGCTAGCGGCGTTAGGAAGCTCAACTCACTAATGCTCTAAAAGCCCTGGGAGATTCTGCAGTGCGAGATTACAATTACAAAACAGCATCAAGTCAAGTCTCAGCTCATTTCTAGTGAGCCTTTACTGCAAACTCCAAAGCTGGATTCTGCCCCAGACACCCTGCGTTTCCCACCCTGTAAAACACTGTTCCAGAAATTCCATATAAACGCCTTTCGCATTGCATTAGATTCCCCTGGTAAAAAGGGGCCAGATAAGAAATGGCTGCCTATAGGCGTGATGATCGTATTTTTAACGCATCTGAACTTCAAAGAGACCAAACGGAAAAACTGCTCATTCAAGCAAAACGTTTACAGCCACCCCTACCTCCAGCCTCTTTCAGGTGTCTGATAATCAAGTTATACCGTGAAACATGTCCAAATTAATGGACTCCCCAACCATTCTTAGGTGGGTGATCAGCTTCTTAACCACTGACCTCCTGAACCCCTGAAGCAATCAGCTAGTGAGATTTAAATACATATATATATGGTAGCAAATCTGAACACAATAGGTTTAAAGGGAAATAAAAGCTCTCTGTAGGCTCCACATCCTCTAAATCTATTTTGTGGATAGATAAAAGCCACGTTGTAGTCAAGTTTCCACCTAAACAGCTAAAGCAAAATCTAGGTCAGCGTCCTCTCGCAGGCACTGATATATTAATCAGTGGCACTTCCCTGGGGCGGGGGGGTGACGAATGCAGTGTTTTATATAGGAGCTGGCAGCCACCACCTTTTGCAACTCAATACTCTCTCAAAGGCTCCAGGAGCCAAAAGTTGCACTCAAGAAAAAGGGCTTTTAAGCTGTTAGGGGGGAAAAAAAAAGAAAAAAAAGAAAAGCTATCATTTGAACACCCCACA
>NW_028186437.1:242137-308023 GCF_003343005.1 Rhea americana
AAAAAAAAAAAAAAAAGCAAGCTGGCTTTGCCCTTAGTCACGGGGAGGGGGGAATTAGGATCCGTATTGGCAACAGCCGCTCCAGCACAGCGCTTCGTACCTAGCTGTCTCCAAGCCCCTTTGGGGACGTGTCCTCGCCCGCAGGGACCCCTCGCCCAGGGCGCCGCAGGGACCCCTCGCCCAGGGCGCCGCAGCGCGGGGCTCGCCGCCGCTCGGCGGGGAACCAGGCGGAGGAAGCTTTCTGTGGCACCGGATTTAAACGGGACCATCTTTGCTGGCTGGAAACTAAGTTTTTCCTCCCAGTTCTTTGGGGCTGGGATTCAGAACATGGTTCCTCTTGGCCGCGGTGAAGGAACGGGAAGGTTTCTGCCCAAACAGGCCGCAGAGACGTGCATTAGCTCTGACAAAGTTTGGTGGAAAAGAATCCGAGGTCCAACGCGAGCCATTTGCTGCCTCCAGAGACACGGGGAGGCAAACTGGGGGGAAGGAGGCTTTTCAATCCAGAAAGGGAACGTTTTGTCTCGGTTCCATCAAAAGAAAAAGAGGGGGAGAGGGAACACTCATTTTTAAAGGTCTTGTTTTCATTCCTTTGCGGAATGAAACTCAATTTTGAGTTTCCACATTTGCAGGGACTGGGAATTTGTTTTCTGGTCGGTCATAGCTTCTGCTCTGCCTCAGCTCACGTTTCCRGAGCGCAGGTAAGGCTCCGGGGCCCCACGCGCAGCCCGCCGAGTCCCGGACGTCCTGGCCCTGGGAGCAGCTGCGAGGGTGCTACTCCAAAAGCTCTGATTATAAAGGAGGCTCCTCAATCTTTTTTTGGCCTCCGAAGATAAAAATGAAGACTAACCTTTCCCTGTGCCTGACAGAAGCAGGAGCCCATCCTCCTCCCGCTGGAGCTTCCCCCCCTGCTCCGGGGCCGGATCCAGCCCCCCAGCGCTGCGGGCTTTGGCCCCGGCTGAGCTCCTGCCCACGCCGTAGCACAGGAGCTGCGCAGGCTGCGTTACGCAGAGGTGAGTAGCTGGGAACCGGGGGGAAAAGAGTGAAACGATCGCCGTATTTCAGCAGCTCTGCAGCATCTGAAAGCTCAGGTTTGGGCGCCAAGTTCTGCGCTCCGGGGTCTGGATCAGGCCTTCATCACGTGCCACCCAGGCCAGCCAAGCCCGCCGTCCCCCAGCCTCTTCCCAGGCTCAGCCCAGCTCCTCGGCACGCGTCCTTCGCAGCTGCAGCTTGTTCWATTCCTGCTTAGGCAAGGGAAATGACTTCCAGGGGTTTCCTTGCTCGAGGCTTGCTCTGTCACGTGCCAGCGAGTTGCTCCAGAAACCTTCCTYTGGTGCCCCCAAGGCCCAAAGCGCTGACCCCGCGAGCGGGTCGCGGCAGCCCGGAGCGCCGCGTACCTGCGCAGCAACGCGGGAACGCTCACCCACGCCGTTGCTCCAAGCAGCATCAGCTGAGTTATGCATTTCTGATTACAGCTCTTTTAAGAATATATATATATATATGTATATATATATATATAAAAAAATATATCGGTATTTTTTTCCCTCAAATACGTACATATATATATTTTAAATGTTGTTGGTTGCATTTTGTCCTCATAGACACCTGATGTTGCTCAAGGGCCTGTCAAGGGATACAAGTGCTACTTTATATAGCTGCAATCCCTCACGATACACAGCAGACAGAGGACACAAAAGGAGAAACCTAGCACTAAGGACTGGACCTCAGGATGGGACAGGCATGGTCGCCAGGCCCAAATGAGCTGTATGATGTGGTCCCTCACTAAACCAAGCGACACAGCTGGAAGCAAGCAAGATCTTGGAGATAAACACCCCTCCTCAGGTTGTGTATGCCCACCAGCTCATCCACATCTGGCTGGTTGTAGTAGAAGATACCACCTCTCTAAAGATTTCACCTCGTTTATGTCCTTAATTCATCCCACAATCACCACAGCACTAATTCCCACTTTTACTTCTCCTGCTTAAAGGAAATGGATGCTGATATCTGCTGGATGGCATTTACTTATTTTCATGTCAACTCCCTCTCTGCCTCTTTTTATCTTTATGACACTAAAAGGAGAAGTTCTTGTCTTACCAGATGTAAGGAAAACACTGTACACCTRAAGAGCCACAGCCACCTCTCACCTGCTACTGCACGTGCTAGCAAGCCGCTGCTGCTGCTGAAGGGAGAGCGTCCACCAGCCCCACCACTCTGCACAGCTGCAAGCAATGACGGAGCCGTTCAACCAGACTCCCTGCCCGGCATTTAGCAAAAGGTTATGTTTTGCTTTTCCATTAGCATCAGTTTTATGTCCACGTTGCTGGTTTTACTGCATCTCCCTCCTTGCTCTTCCGACTCAGTATCTTTTCCAAAGATTGCAATCTTCCTGTATTAGCTATTTATCTTAAAAACCAAATAAAGAACATTTTAGGCTGTGCCATCGCATGGGAAAGCTGCACTTCAAATTAACAACTTGAAGTTAACAAGCTAGTAAAACTTAAAATGACCTTCTTTGTAGTTTTTGGCATTAGAGGAAAGATCATGTCTTCCCTTTCTCTTTTCTTTTCTGTTTTGTTAGCATGGCAGAAGATGGGTGAATAGAGAGCTGTTTAAGATATCAAGTGTTCCATTTCAATTTTGGTCCGTAACAAAGGGAAGAAAAAACCCTTTCCTTTCCTAAAGGGACTCCTCTTGGAGACAGGCTTTTACTGAATGATAAACAGTATAATTATATTTTTACTATATTGCCTACAAAGACTCAGTATTCAAACTATCTACTGCATCCTTTGCAGCAAAAAATGCTCTCCAGAGAGTATCAGGGAAAATGGAGAAACTCTATTAAAACTACATTTCAACAGAATCATAGTATTTCTCGGTAGCAAAGTCCATTAAAGAGATACACTGATACCTCCATCTCCCTGTCAAGATTGTGTTCCTCTGTATTTGTGTAAAATAGGATGCTAATTCACTCGGACTGTGCTGTAATCTAATGCAGAAGTGGGCTTCCCATTCGCTCCACGCCTCCGAGCTCAGAGCAGCCCCCCGCGGCAGCGTGCCCCCGGCACGCTGTGGACATGCAGGGCTTCTCCACATGCCTTCGGCACAACGTCCRGCAAACCCAGCGCTTTCCAGTCTGCCGACAGCGATGGTCCAGCCTGTTCGTCGAACATCCCCGTGTACCTCACGGRCAAGTCGAGTATCTGGGGACAACAGCAGGATGCTGGTTCCAGGAGATTCCAGCACCCATTTGGAGAGGCTGCCAGGGATTTTCACTGCCAGGATCAGACATCCTGTTACAGCCCCTATTTCCTGAACCTTCCTATTTCCACTTACGGCTTTTAATAATGCACCTGTATTCTCCACCCAAACATCTCCAAGCACTTCACATGTTAATAAATTAAGCTCCCAAGTGCCAATGCGTAAAGGAACTTTTTTGCCCACTTTGCCAACAGGACACATTAAAGCCTGGTCGAGGGAAACGTGCCAATTAGCAACACTGACTCAAGGGATGAAATAGGAAATAGTGACATTAATGCAAGTCCTATAATTCGCTCAGGGACGAGATTGGTACCAAGATCTTCTTGCCTCCAGCCAAACTCTCTGTGCAAACCCATCTTCTCTCCAGTATCAGCAGCACTGTACTTGACCATAGATGGGGTTTTTTGGAAGAGTTTTCTTTTCAGCCACTGATATGAAGAAAGCATGTATCCTGTAGAAAATGTAGGATAGTTTCAGTAAAATTTTACAGGGGCAGAAGGGAGCAGGCTGCAGCCATCCTTGCCTTCAAAAAGGTGGTTTCAGAGGACACACCATACCACAGAGGGCTCGAATGTACACATGGGATGTGGCAGCTTTACAGAGTTCATGCTTCCCATTTCCAGGGCTCCCACAAAAAACAGCAATTTCCTATTACAAGTTTCTGCAGTTTCAGTGCTATCCAACTGCTAATCCCCCAAATATGAATGCCAGTACATACTCATATTCTCAGACGAAAACACTGAGGGAACAGAAAATAACTACATCGGATGTTTGGCATTTAATGGAGAATTGCTCCTGAGGAATTGGCTTTTTTTCTGAAAAATATACCCAAGAATGGATGGAAACACTGGGTTCAAGAGTGCAACCATAAATATCAGGAGCCCTAAGTCATGATTTCAGAGCTCCTCAGGTAATTAAAAAAGTGAAGGCAGGCCGTACAATTAAGTCTCCGGAGAGACCCTTGAAAAATCACAACTCAGCTGCCATCTAATCCTAGAAACACTTAGGGCAAATTTAAAGACTTCCAGGTACCCAATAGTCTGCTTCCAGTCTGGCAAGATGAATGTTGCTTAGGAGAACTCAGCTCCTATTTCAGACTTAGTCATATCATAATGACCTGTGCTTTATACGAAATACGCAGTGAAGCGGGACCTGGGCTTCACAAGGCTGCAGAGCCCTGCGCCATCCTGYCAAGGAGCAAGCCTCGGGGGAGAAGGTAGAACGGGTTCACCAGGAAGGTCGAAACGTGCTCCCCGCCACTGCCAAGCAGTAAAGCAACGGTACGTTCCTGCAAGGCAGGAAAACGAGCTTCAATCTCCTGTGACAGAGGAAGAAAACCGCCCCACGCTTGCCACCTTGGCTGCAAGCACCCCAGCACCATGCTGTCGCCAGGGCAGGGGGCATGCCATGCCACCAGCTGTGCTTGGAGAGGAAGGCCAGCAGGGACTTGCTCCAACTCACTGAGAGGGCTCAGATCCCTACCTACGCTCCAGAGCGATGCTAGAGCGTGCCCACAGCATCTCTTCTCAGTTACCTCTCTGCAGATCCCACCACCTCCTGTGTGATGGTTGGGCATCCGACACATAAGGCAGAGGCTGAGCACCTCCGGCTGAAACCCAGAACTCAGACTGTGCAGCTCCCGGCGGGTGCTGGTATTTCTGGTACGCCAGGCTGGCCCTGGGCCACTGCCAGGGAAGGAAGAAGACAAGCCAAACACATGCACATCCTGAAAGATRGGACAGTGGTACCAAGCAGCGGACTATGCTGGGAGGCAGCCTGAGCAGCTCCAGGAACAAYGCTGCCGTGACCACGCAAGCGCACCATTTCACTCGCGCGAAGGACCTAGTAGAGGAATTCTTCCCCCCCCACCACCTTCCTTCTATTAAGTGCTGGAAAGATTCACTTTGGAACAGAAAGTAAAGATGAAAAATCATTATCAGAAGGTCCTATCTGGAAAGGCATGTGGCAATTTTTTCCTTAATTCGACTGAAAAGCTTAATGCATCTATTCAGCATGTTGCTGCATGCAGCCCTGGGGGGTTTACTCGGTTGCCTGTAACACACGAAGGTGTTTCACTGTGGTGAAACACAACATCTCAACAGCAATCACAGCCACGAGACAACAGCCTGCTGGATGAGAAAGATGAGAGGCTGCTTTAAACACAAACGATGCAAAAGTTGTAGGATACACTCCAAAGACCATTAAATCCACCAGAGTCTTTCAGATGACTTCCAAAGGTTTCAGGTTAGATCCAGAGGCTGCTTTTCATCCATATTTTACAATGATTTTACTAGAGAGAACAAAAAACCTTTTTGCTCCCACCTCGCAGGCCTGGAGACTGAGGAGCAGGTCGCAGGACAGCTCGGTGGCAGAGCCCGGCCCAGCGTCGCTCCGGCTGCCAGCGAGGGAGGACGYGGGAACGCGGAGGGCAGATGCTGCCCAAGGCTCATGCACCCAGCGACAGCGATCAAAACGCATCATTTCACAAGGCACAGCAAGGGGGTACATGGAGGGGGGTTAATTGCAACACACAACAGAAGTTTTACTTGAAGGAACTTGTCTCTCTCCGAGAGCGGAGAAGCAGAAGGTTGTGTGCTGCTTAGCAAAGTCATCGCAAAATGATTTAAAATTGAATAAAGCCATTGCCCTCAATTAAGCTTATAGAGGCAAAAGGAGAGGAACAAAAGAGGATAATATCAACATCCAGCGACAGTAAAAGCTGGACACTTTCAGCATCCACCTGCTCATGTTTCAAAGCTATAAGAAGGGGATTGCGAGAAATAAATACAGGCGCACCCTTTAATGCCACTGAGGAGCGCAAGACGAAGACGGATGAGGTTTCCGGAGAAGCAGAGAGGAAAACGGACAGCTGTTTTGCTAATAGCAAATATCCCCCTGAAACAGGGGCGGTTTCTAYGCAGGGAGACTTCACAGCCCCGGGGCTGAGAGACCGGCACCGTGGGTTGCTTGRAACAACAGGGGGAGGAAGAGGACGGGCTCCGCGGCCGAGGCGGATGCGACCGCTCCGAACTCGGAGCCGGCAGCGCAGGAGCGTAACTGAGCCCAGCGGGAGTTAACCCAAACCACACCAGCTCGGCCACCCCCACGCRCCCGGCGGGGGGCAAACCACGACCGCGGCCGCCGCCGATCCCGGGACACGGAGAGAAAAGCACCTGAACAGCCCGCGGGGCTCTGCTGCTTTCTGCTGCCCTGGAAGACGAGGAGAAGCCCYGGGGACGGTCGCGCAACCCCGGACGGATGGCAGACGCCGTGCCAAAACGCCGCGCGCTGCGCCCGCCGCTCGCTGCCAGACCGCTGACCGGACAGCAAGTTGCTAAGGTCAGCGTTAGCCCAAGCACGGCACCTTGCAGGCGAAACCCAGGAGGCCAGGGAGAGCTACTCGGCCTCCCGGGAGGCAGAGGCACGCTCCCTCTCTTCCAATTCCTTTCCTGGCACTAGCAAGCTATTAAAGGAGGAATAAAATCTCAGTTCCAGGCAACCTCACGCTCATTAAAACCAACCAGCGTCCCCGACAGAAACCCGCCCTGCCCCGGCAGCGGGGAGCCAGCACTCACGGGTGGTTTCRAGGACATGGCCGTGCAAAGGGAGCCTGGCCACCCTCTCCCACCCCGTTTTGGCCACTGGGTGCCACGTCTGCGGAGCTCCGCACCCACCCTGCAGCTGGTGGGGGGCTGCCAGGCATCGGRAAAGCAGGAGGAGCAGCCCCGCTTTTAATACCCGCAGAGCCAGGACGCCTCGCACTGCTGAGCCTGCTGCTTCGACTCCTGCGGGCACCTACTCCCAGGGTTGTTTCACGACTCGTTTTTCAGCAGTGCTGTCTGTCTGTCCGTAACGCAGAAGATTTCCTTCCCCAGCAGGTCTGCGCCAGCCTGGCAGCGTTAGGGAAGCGGCGCCCGGAGCCCTTCGCACGCAGCACGAGCAGGGTGCCCGGGGCTCTCGCAGAGGCTTCTGCAACCCCTGGTGTCTGCACCGCAGCCGCTGCCAGAGGCTACGACCAAGGCTGTGACGCTCCTGCCAGGGCTGCCGAGGGCACGGATGAATTCGTGCCCCAGACTGTACTGATCCCAGCGAGAGACCAGGATGCAAGAAGTGCAGACCCACATTTGGCTGTTCTGTTCTGGGCTACAGGAAAGCAGGAGAAAACCAGCACCTTTGCCAGCAGCCAGAGGTACAGTGGCTGCTTTGGGACAGTGGAAGAAATTGCCCAGCAGTTAAAGAAAATACTGATCATAATCCCACAGCCCCCCCCCCCCCCTCCAAATGTGTTAATCGGGAGTCACACTGGAGGCTGGGGGGGAGGAGTGGGAGGGAAGTGAGAACACAGACTTTAAAGAATGTGGTTGTATCTCAACAACAAAAAATGCTGGAGAGTTTAGAAGCTGAAGGTTAAGTTTCCACTGGAAAAAAAGAGCGGAACAGCTCAGACACCGGAATGTATAGAAAGGCAGTGCTGGCAGCCCTCGCTGTGTTGCTGTGTATCCCAGGGTGTCAGGCACTCTCTCAAAGTCCAAGTGCTTTGAGTCACGGGAATACGCAAGAATTAACTTCCAGTAATTATTGTTTAAAACCCAGGCCTGAATTTTTGGTATTTAGTGTTGCAGAGAGAAGTTCAAAATGGGGAAAAAATGTTTATGAAGATGCAGCAAACCCAAGAGGAGGTGCCCGAGCGTAGCAGAACTCATCATTTGGAAACCAGCCTCTCGAGTCTGGAGGCCTGGTCACAACTTACTAAGAGCAAGGGCCAGCAATACCACGAATGTGAGCAAACAGCAACATGCCATACTGAATGTGAAGGTTGTGTTAAATCCCTCAGTTTCTTATTCAGTTACATTTTTACGTTAAAGATGAGGCCAGACACGTACCCCTATCTAAATGCTACCAGCTTGTGGAAACCTTGGAGGTGAGTCTAAATGATTTCCTATGATTAAAAGCTCCATCTGTTTGCAGCCTGAATAAGCCACATTTTTTTTATATATAAAACAAGTCTTTCCACAGACAAGCAACATAATCTGCCAACAATTTGTCCCTTTAGAAAGGGACCAGCTAAACAGAAGTCACCCCAAGCCATTCCCGTCACAATAACCTCCTTCATGAGCGTCCTCCAGGCAGAGGCCGGGTTCTCCCAAGACACCTCCTGCGGTTGGGCCATCTTGTGYGAAGGGGCAAGTCAAAGGCTGCTCTATACAATACAGTAGCATTTTTCAGTGCATCTTGCATTGCCGAAATCACCAGGCATCATCCAGAACAAGCACGGCCTAGTGCAGAACATAGATTTAATGTATAATGCATGAAACCTCAAGGATAAGCTAAACAGTGCTTTCATGAAGAAATGTATTATGCTACTGCTATTGCTGTGTGTATTAAAGAGCCAACTAAAGACAGCAAAAACCGTTCAGCTTCGAACCAAACGGCTCCAAGACCTCAGCTGTGAACTCCACTGACCTCAGCCCTGCAGGGACTCAATATCTGGGTGTGAACCTCTCAGAGTGGTTTCAATTCTGGGCCGAGGCCAATTGCATCAGGAAAAGGCTTTGTCGAATGCAGCCAGCATCTCAAGAGGATGCGGAAACCTCAGGAGAATGGCTGGTCATTCCAGGTTCCTACCCTCAATGGTAGCAGAAGTCGTTTGCAAGGAAGATGGAAACCACATAGAGTGAAACATGGGTTGGAGACACAATGGCTTTTCAAAATAAGAATGGGAGCAGTTTCCACCTCCAGACACATGCTCTGCTCATTTCCACATGCTTGGGTATCTATCCTTTCCACCAAAGCCCTCCTAGATGCACTGAACTGGAAGGAGGGATCTGTCAGCCCCAGAAGTGAACCTGCCAGGAGCAAAAGGCTGCAYCTTCCTCCCCTTGAGCCCACAAGTTACTCTCAGGGGAGATGAGGCTGGCAACATCACACTTGCAAGCAAAGTTAACTTCCTCCCTCTCACTATGATCCCCAGCACTACAAAAGAATAAAACCTAACAAATGTAGGCCAATTACAAAAAATTATGCCTAACTTTTTTCTTGATGGAAAACTAAGTTCTTAATAGATGAAAAATTAAATCATCAAAATGTTGTTATTTAAAAAAAAATTGTCTGGAAACCTGGCTGAGGTGAGGCTTTTTGTTTTGTTTTTTATCCTCATCCCAATTTCAAATATTTCACTTGAAAACCAAATTGTCCTTGTAYGTGGCCGCATAGTAACTCATGGAAAAAGCATCCTGCTGCCCCGTATCTCCATTTTATACATCAGTTTTCCCATYGTACACCATGGACCTGGACTCCTTCAAGTCACGCTCTGGCTCCCCTTACCAAAAGGGCCGTGCTGGCCCCTCATGGCAGYCACAGCCTCGCTGCTGAATCCAGCCCACAGAGAGACAGGGTCTGCAAACAGCACCTCCCCCAGAGCCAGGCCACTGAAATTTTCCAGTTTCATGGAGCAATGGGGATGTTCCAAGGCAGAGAAAAAAAGGAAAAGGGGAAAAAAAGGAAAAGGGGAAAAAAGGAAAAGGGGAAAAAAAGGAAAAGGCCTGCTCAGCTGTGAGTGAAGACAGCGCCGTATCTGAAGCATTTCCTGTTGTCGATGGGTTAGTGCTGGAAGACTGTGATCTAGCCACTGCCTTTCTGCATCATTAACCATCCCTTGAACTGTTAGCTTGTGAAATTGCCTGGATTTATTCTGTAGATGGAAGACAGTCTTACGCTACAAAACTGCTTTCTGCAATCCCTTTAGCAGCTGTTACTGTGCATGCCATCCTGCACATCAGCGCAAGCATGCTCCACTCCACGGGAACGAGCAGCTTCACTACTTATCAGTTGTAAAATCCTTTACGATCAGCAGCTCTAAGCACGCTTCCTCTGCAGCTGAACCATGTCCTTTCTCTGCCAAACTACTGCAAGGAGAATAAGCATGTTCCTCCTTTGCCTTCCTCCACCTATGCTTCTCCATCTTCTCTCAGGATCCATTAAGGAACAGCTAACCATAGTCTCTGTTCTGTTCAGGTGAACATTGTCCCTGCACACTGATGAGCATCACAAGCTGTCCCAGCACAGCTGAAACACTGAAGGTCAGGCCATGAAAGAAGAGGATGGAAGTTATCTAATGCACCCTCCTTAATCCTGTCCCACACTTGAGTCCAGGTTGCTTCTCAAAGCTTCTCTTCACTTCCTGGGGAACTGAAATTCAAGCAGTGCCTTCACAAACAACCATCTCCTGTGACTTTGCAGGAGAAGCAAACTGCAGGGTGGAAGCAGGTCTCCTGTTTGGGTAGTAGCAGCTGGACACAGCAACGTGGTTCAGAGAACTCACTACAGCTCTGCCCAACGGGTGCTCCCGATCCGTTTCTTTCCTCTCCTTAGGAGCCTGTTCACCCCTAGACCTGCCCCTTTCACAGACCTCCTTTRCTTTCTTCCCTTCCTATTACGTTTTTGCACATTTCTTACTTCCTCCTAAGGYGACGGCCCGCTGCCATCAAACCCTTTGCTGTGTTTGCCAGTCCCTCTCTCCCCCGCTGTGCCTGCCTTGCCTTCTACTGGACCCTCCATGGGGTACAGGGCCTGCCATCACCTTGCACTCGCTCCTACTGGTACCTCAGCACGTTGAGAATAAGGACGGTTATTAGTCAAATCACCAACCACATCAGAACCAGGATGCCTTACAGGAATCAGAATTACAATGGTTCAGAAGAGACAGCCATTGCAGCTGGGGCTATTACTTCTGAAATGAACTTTTCTGTAGCGCAGAGGTGAGTTAGTCAATATAAATACCTCCCCAGGGGCATGTCTGCAGGACGATAGCCCAGTTTTGCTTGAACACTTAATCCTCTCACAAGACAGCTCCTCAAAGCTTCACTGCAACAAGGTGATCTGCTTTCTTTCTTGACCACCTCTGTTAAACTGTGCTCTTCCTGAAACTTGCACTCCTTGCTGACTTCAACAACTTTGTGGACATCCAGAAAATGCAGAATTAGGACTCTGAGTAATCTCACAGGAAAATACTGTTTCTGGAAGGCAGAGAATGACGGCTCTTCTCCAACCTTGCATTTGCAGACTAACTTATGAGATGTTGTTCCTATGGAGAAACCTTTCACCATATCATCCTGCATTTGCAGACTAACTTATGAGATGTTGTTCCTATGGAGAAACCTTTCACCATATACTAACAGTGTCGATTCTACTTTTGGAAGAGCAACAAAATTCATAATTGCCAAGATTCCTAGTTCTTCAGCAAAATGTGGCCAAGAGAAAGCCAGCTGTGACACCCCTACAAATATGCTCTATATGAATGCTGGAGGGCTGTATGGAAACTGGATAGCACACCTCTGGTATTTGCAGTGTATGCATTTTTTTCCAAGACTGAAGCCCATTTTCATGGGATTATAAATCAACTATAATAAAAATTAATTCTCAGCACAAAACACTGCCCAGCAGTAAATTTAAAAACATATATTTAAAATACCAGTTTTTCTGTCACATTTCCATCGGTTCCACTCCTGCAGTTTTGTCCCCCTCCTATCTGATTATGCAGACCAGGACCATACTCTGAATTTCAAATGAAATCTTGCAGAAAGTGGGCTCAGATTCAACAGCCTGGACTCAACCTATAGGAAAATAAAGAAAGGAATGACTGCCCTTGGCAGGTCAGCTGCAATCACGCTGCTAAACCCTGCCGAGTGTTTACATACCACAGAGATAGGTGTACTGTGTAAATACTTAGAAGCAGCTATCTGCACAAGGATTAATTGAATTCCCCAACAATTTCAGGCTCCGTCTTTGTGGAGAGCAGATACTCCAGAACCCTCAAGGGATCTGGGAGCACAGATTGCAGCAAGGTAGTCCCATCAGTGTTTCTCACCCTCTTAGACACTTTTCAATGACAGTTTTAGGAATCAGTACTGCATCTTGTCCTCCTTTTCTCTGCTCAGAGAGAGCAAACAGGGTTCCCCACCATTTCTCCTTTGAAACAGATGGCAGCAGATCTTACAGTGCAGTGATCTTTTCTACACGCATACAGTACGAATTACTACATTACCCTTAATGCATCCCAGTCTAAGAAATCTGTTTGCCCACATCTCTCTCATGTAGAGGGGGATCTTTTGTGCTGCATTAGTTTTCAAGCCATTCTTTTTTAAAAAAATAAAATAAAAGATTGTGTCTTTTATGAGCAGAGATTCAACCCATCACTGCATTAACATCCAGCCAAATATTTTACTCTTAGACAGGACTTCTTTCTCCACTCTACTTTTGCCCACGGAGGCAGTATTTCTGCAGTGTTAATAGCCATAGTTTGCAGCTAGGGGAAATGGAGACAGAGACAGGCACTGCCTAAGAATATTTTCCCTGTTGAGGTTTCCGTGTGAGCAATGTGGGCTATAAAATCAGTGTGCTCTAATTAGCCACCTAAAATACGGATTTGCCATCCAGCCTCCACCGCTTGATGGTGAGTGATGCCAAGAGAGCGGCTGGGGCGAGCCGCCGGCAGGAGGCTGCTGACAGGTACCCTAAGGCGCAGTGACGGCTGCCTGGCTGGATCCGAAATCACTTACACACGCCAGGCAAATCCCCAGGCACAGCACATCTGAGACCAGCAACGGGAGCGCAGCCTCTGGCAAGGATCAGCAACGGGCAACTTCCAGCCAGGAACACTGGGCATCGGTGAATGCACCTACTTCTCAAACTCGGAGAACTAGCAAATTCCTTCTTTCCACTTGGGTTTCAAATTACCATCTGTTTGCCACAAACCACTGTCGCTGCACCTTGCTTTCCCCTGCTGGCAGACAGTGACTTTGTCCTTGGCTTTCTCATGCCATCCCCACATCTCCAAAAATAGTCTTATTTTTTCCAGCTTAGATTTATTCTTAGCCGTTACATTCCTTTCATCAAAGCACAAAGAAAACTTTCTTAAAGATATTTATCTTCCTTTGGTGGCCCAACTGTGACCTCACATAGCCTGGTATAAATTGGGAGTAAACTCCCTTAAGTCTAAAAATTATTAAATGGATGTAAAACTACTGCAACTCTCTCAAGCAGGAAATGTTGCTATAAATTGTCCTGGTTTCATTCTTAACCTTACAGAGAAGAAACAAAGCTAATTGCTTAAATACTTGGAGGCTTATATGACTTTGGAAAATCTGGCAAAACTAAAGGAAAGAGCATTTGCAGTCAACCAACTAGGTCTGATCATCTATTAGGAGACATAGTTAAAGAATACGACATGCTCTACAGCATGGTATGGTTTGGAGAAAATGCTTCAGACACAGGAAATATAGGGTAACATTTTTGTCTCTGATATTTGCATAACTTCATCTTGCAGGGAGAGCACCATGGATTTGTGCTAATTGCTTGACAGATAAGAGCCCTGGAAGACTTCCACGTCTTCTATACAAAAAAGCAAAGAGCAGGAAATGAAACGTCCCCTTGCCCCTCCAGAACAGGCATCACTCACTCCTTTCAGTGGCGACCAAGGTGATTAGATACCCTGCCAAATGTTGACAACTCTGAGAGATCACGCCACGGCATGCACAAAACCTGCTGTCCAAATGGCAGTCAAAATGAGACTTTGTGCCAAGGCTTGACATCAGTCCTTTGCACTTGTGACATGCATTTTAAACTCAGGCTGAAGTGAAGAATTTCATCTGGAAAGACCTGGAATACGTTGCAGGATTGCCACAAGGACACAAGTCTGCAGCACTGGGTTAATTGCCCACTGGCTGCCCACCATGCTAGGCTTCCCCATGGGATTTTCAGGGTTCAAATCTCAGTTGCCTCTGCCAGAGAGGAAGAAAGGAGCAGTAAAAGGTTGGTTACACATCTGAGCTTTATGGTTGCTCACCCACTTCTTGCCTRTAAGTAGTTGTAAGATTAAGAGTAAAGGCCTGTTTTCAGAAAGTTGCTTCTTCTTCACCATGAGCTCTGTAGTTTCTAAAGCCTACCAGCTCCACAAAGAGGAGAGGGATGCGCTGTGGGATCAGCTGCTAAGGAATTACCCAGGATGAATGAACAGCTGGTCCAAGAGAGAGATCAGATACTGCTCCTGGCTGGGCACAAGGAAAGGCAGTAAAAGCTGCCATTTCTGCAGCTCCCAGCACCACACTCCAAGGTGTATGTGTGGGATGCCACCACCTCCAAGACACCTAGGCCTCATGTTCAGTTCAAAGGCAGCAGCTTGCACCTGAGATGAGATGAATTTGTATGCAGAACAAATATCTGTCAGCTTGCTGTGACAACAGCCAAAAAAAAGAGGGTGGAGGGTAGAAATTCAAATAAAGCTCAATACCCAGAAAATGGGAGAGGTCAAACAGTGACACTGCAGCACCATATTTCATTTCATTTTGGACATGTTGCAAGCCAGTCTTTAAGGAGGAAAGCAAATGCTGGGGTCATCAGATTTTTTTAACACCATAGTTTGCAACTGGCAACAGCAGTCAAGCCAGTCCAGGCCCCCGCACAGGCAACTGCCAGCCTTGCTGCATGGTGAGAAGCTGGCCAAGGTGTCCCTTCCCAAGGCTGAGTTAACAAAGGCACTCTTTGTAGAAAGCATAAATATAACCCAAGTTTATAAATAAATATGTGCCTCTTGAGTACTATGAAAAAATGGGAAACTGGCTTCCAGAAAGCTTCATCCCTCCTTCTGCAACTGGAGGTGAGGATGCCAGTCTCAGGGAGGACGCTGCCCACTAAGCGCCACATGTCCCTGTCCTTTTTGCCCTCACTTCCATTCACCTGCAGAGCCCCCACTTCCACCTGCAAAGGCAAGGCTGTGCCCAGCTCCCGTGGCTGGGACCTGGGCGCTCTCCTGGCTCCTAAGCAGTGCCCTAAGCCTCACAGCCCTCTCTCTGCTCTCCTGGGGATTTCTTTTTGAGGTAGAAGCAAACCCAACATCTGCTGGAAACAYCTCACACTCTGCAAAGTTTCCCTTGGAGGAGCAGTGGTAAAATTGAAAGGGAAGAACAACAAGAGAAGGCTGAGCTAGATGAGGAGGAAAAGAGCCATTGCCCCGGGGGCTCCACCAAGTTCAGCTGGTGCCTATCCCAAAGCTCTGTTCTCGATCTTCCCACCCTCCCAGGACCTCGTCTCACTTCCCCACCCCATTGCCAGTTTAAATAGTGTGGGGAGATGACACAGATGCCCTGGCTGCTGCACCTCGTGCCCCTCTGCTCTTCAGCTGGGACCCTCTCTGCAGCATGACAAACCTGGGGCAAGGTCCCCCTTCCCCCGTGCTGCATGTGGCCTCCGGAGAGGGCTGCTGAGCTGAGCCATCAGCAGCAGCAGCACAGAGATAAGATGTGTCACTTGAGATGCAGGAGGTTTGCCGAGGTGGAGGAGGGGGGTCAGGAATTGATGTGGATTTCTTCCCGCTCCAGAGTTTGCAAAGGTGAGAAAAAGGAACAAACAAACAAGMGGCAAAGAAAGAATCTCCATGATCTAAGAATAAAATTAAGCTGGGAAAGATTTCAAATTTCAGTGTTTGCATCAACCTTTTCTCATCTGCCCTTGAAAAGAGAGAGATAGTGAAATACCTTTGAAATAAGAAAAAATATTTAAAATGTGATATAAATGCTGTTAGCATGGAGCAGTAGCACAAGATATTTTATCTCACTCACCAGGACAAAAGGTTCATTAATCATGTTGCACTATTTTATGCACCATATCTTATCTTCAAATTGCTCCCTATACTCTCTTTTGCAGGACATCTGCGACCAGGAGTGACAGCAGTAAAATACTGATTAATATTATTATGTACTGATGGTTTTTTAATTGAATTTACTCTATTACTTACAAAAGATATGAATACTGGCATTGCTTTGCCCCAAAATGCAGCCACTTTCTAGGTGGGCTCTGTCAGCCAGCACAGCATTTAGGAGAGAAAATGGAAAATYCTATAACAAGAAGGAATAATAAAAGGCCTCAAGAAAGTTAGAATATAACAGCAGATGTAGGAATTCAGACAGAAGAATGGTACAAAATCCCTTCTCTCTCGGGAAAGTGCTAAAATCTTTAGAGAACACAGTAGGTATGAGACCCTAGCTCTTCATTAGATGCAAAAGAAAAGTGWATGTTTATTTGCCTGTTTTATGGCTCAGCAGATGAGATTCCCCGATCATCAATTATTGTGTGCCTTTATATTTTTTTACAGGATTTCTTGGCAGGAGTTCTCTAATGTGTTAAATAACGGGGTGTATTTATGCCTGGGAAGGGAATGAGCTGATAAATGAAGCATGTGAGAATCCAAGAAGGAGAAAGCACAAATCCTTATTTCTCATCAAATAACCACCAGCAAATGGATCAAAACAGGGCTTGATCCAAGTGGCAAAAGGCGACTTAGCGTTACATAAAGGCTGAAACGAAGGAGAAGCCGAGCTCTGGACAAGCTTCAGCTTAATTTCTGTAACACCCTATCACTAACAATGTTTTAAACAATTTTCCTGCTGGAAAGCTGATCTGACAACATGTGGAAATTGTTTCACTCTGAGGGGCTTAACTGTATCCTCCAGCTGCAGAGCAGCATCACATGTGGCAGGCTCGCGGGAAGCAGGTCCGCGCTGCCGAGCCACCGCCAGCCAAGGCCCTCCAAGCCCCAGCCCCAGCGAGCCGCCGCAGCGCCGCACCGACGGAGGGCTACAACGCACCGGGATCAGAGCACAGCAGAGGCTGCGACTAGGCCTGGGATGAGCATATTCTGCAGGGAGGCACCAGAAAGCAACCACAGGATTGAAGGAATAATGAGAAGCATTTGCAGTTCTGCAATCTAGTCTAATTATTTCCACGGCACATATGCAGACACTGCAGGAGCAGCCGATGGCACGCTGTCACTAGACCTGCACCGAGATCAGGGGCCACTCGGCTGGGTACCAGCCAAATGCACCCCAGGAAAATGCACTAAGCAAGGAGAGCTGGAAGCAAAATACAGCAGGGGTGGAAAGCAGCAGGACATGCCCAAGGTGTGAGCCTGTGGCAGCGCTGGGAAATATGCACCATGCTCAACTGCGTGGGCTCAGGAGAGGAGTTCAGGAGAGGGCAGGGGTGACGTGCACACATCGCATCAGCACAGCCCATCGCAGCTCCATGGGAAACGCGTTCCCAGCCACGGCAGGGCAGGGCCACCATGGTCGCTTCCGCTCCGCGCGGATGACACAGAGCATTCCAATAACGCAAAGTAGGGACTCGCTGGAAAGGGAACAGCAACGTTCCTGAAGTATTGACCTTCAAAGAGGTGGAGACTTATGAGTTATGAACCCATCACCACTCCTCCCCCCGCCTTCCTTGCTCATGTATAAACTTACGCAATGATTTATTTGCATCCTGCACGAAAACAAATGGATGTTTTACATATTTATATCATAAGATAAACCGATATTTAAGCTGATCAAAGACACCGGCAGATCTGGAGGCGATTACAGCAAGTGTTTTCTTAACTGAGGTCACGACGCACTTTGTGCGGGTGAGGCTGCGGATCTGCCGAGCACATGTTGGCCCTCGACGGAGGGCTGCAGACAGCGGCGCACGCTGACAGCCCCGGCTCGCCAAGAGCACCGACAGCTCGCCCAAAGCTGAACTCGGCCCTCTATTTCAGGTCTTGATAATTACAGCGTTGGCCATGGGGCTAAATATTGTCCTGTTAACAAAATAAAATATAAAGCGAGTCCTTAGGGAGCCTRAAGCCTTTTGTCGCTAACGGAAACAGAGCGGCAGCTCTGTCCGATGGTTTCTGCAATCTGTCCCAGGACACGCACAGAAGATTACAGGTGCCTGGGGACGATGATTTCATCAGGTCTCATCCATCCGCTAAGCTGTGGTGAGAGGCTGGACACATCCTCTCCACTCACTGCAAATGGAAGGAAATACAGGGCAGCATCATGCAACCACTGAGCTACTGCGACCCAGCCGRCAGGCGGGAGCTGGTGCAGTGACTTAATTGCTTGCAATCAGCTGTTAAGTGCGATAGAATTTGAAGGTGGAAATAGTTAATTGCCAGCCAGTTCCGAAAGACACAAAGACTTCTTTTGATACTGGATAATGCTTCTTTGGTTTGGCTATCCAAATCCTCATAAGGAAGGCTCAGATTTGGAAAGGGGCAGGCTATCTGCAGGGGACACACGGCGGGGAAGCAGCTTCCTCTCTGGCATCTCTGGTTACACAGTCAACCACACCGCTGGGCAGATGCCCCTGTGGGAACGGGCAAAGGATAAAATAGCAGCAAGAGCTGGAAGTCAAACATCCACTTGCAAAGTCTTACAGTGGCTGGGCAGAGGCTGCAAGATACGGAGCTGCCCGGCCTGCTCCAGCTTGGCAGTTTGGAAACATTACGCACACACAGCACGTTGTGTGTCTCCTGAGGAGCACGAGCAAGGGAAATTGCAGCAACACCGCTGCAGAGGGATGTCCATGGTGCATTCTTTGCAAGTTAAAAGTCATCACAATGTGTTTTCTTTCCATCTACTCCCTTGGAAAAAGCAACTTCCCACTCTCTTACTGGAGAGCGGCCCTACAATGCACAGCCTCCTAGAGTCCTAAGCTGGAAGAGCTAAGCTCCCCATGCACCAGCAGGCAGTCAGAAAACTTGCCTTCTCCTGCAGCTTGTGTAGATTTTCCAGCCTGGAGAGCAACGCTCTGATCTGCCACCCTTTTCACCCAGCCGAAGTGACTCCACAGACCCGGGCCCAGGAAACAAGGCCAGCTTGGATCTGCAGTCCCTCCAAGAGGCTGAGCTGCTCTGGAATTTAATTCCCAGAGACATCGGGTTCCCTGCTGGCCTGYGTGCAGAGCCCGATGGGTAGGGGACAACGCAGAACTTTGACAACCTGCCACACCAGGAACATTTTTTTTTCYTTTTAAGGTGATGTCAAAACTAAAACAGTACTATTACCTTCTACTCCCTTGCCACCACAGCTCTGGGAACTAATTGCCCTTGCCCTCTCACCTTTTCCCACCGCAGTTACAGTGGAGAGGGTGGTTCCTGCAGCTTGTGGTTGTTTGCGTGGGACACATTATCTCCCCAAGCGGCAACACCTGAGCACGTGCATCCCTCTTCAAGCACACATGTACCATGCGAAAGTCAAGGGACTCCCTGTGCCCTTCCCTCGCCGCCTCCAGCACCGCTGGGTGTGATGGTGACACACTTGAGGAGCCCTCAAAAAGCTGTTTTTTCAGTTGATTTCAGCTTCATGAACAGGTTGGAGGAATCCATCTCTCCAAGCATGGAAGGGTCAGCGTGATTGCCTTTTTTGCAGCAGAAAAGTAATTATTTGGTCTATAAAGGGATTTTGATAAAAAGTTCATGAAAGAACTAAGATTTCCCATAGCCAAATTCCTGCATAATACATAAAAAAGCAGAGACTTCAAATAACATCTTTCAGAAACTTTGCAGCAGATAAATAAAAAGATACGCTTTTAAAGAACCCAGTGAAGCTGCTACGCAGCATTTATTGGGAAATCTCATGTTTCACACCGCTCTGCTCAGTTCTACTGCAGGGAATCGGGTCACTCCCCACCGCAGCCAGGTGCTTGTTCGGTATAAGGGGGACCAGAAGCACATACAGTGCAGCACTCACTATCTCCCCCACAACTTACACACCCTTCTCTTTAAACACGCATCTCCCTTCCTCCTGTATTTCCTTCTACGTGTTTCGAGAGCTAACAGAGGAACAGCAACCCTCTAAGCCACCACAGAGAATCTCCTCCTGCATCCTCATAGCTCTGGAGAGCAAAGGTCCCTGACTTCACACAAGATGCAGCACGAGCAAGAGCAGGTATCTTCCCCTGGGCAGAAAAATYCTAGTGCTGGCTGCATGTGTCCACAGTTTGGAGCAGTTCAGGCTCTTCAGCTGCTTGAGCCCATCCTCTCCATGGCTCCCCGTTCTGGTCCCAGCACAGATGAGTGCTGGGGTACAACTCCTCTGCACACATGTTCCCTGGCCTCTTTGCCGAGGCTTTGGGTGAGGATGCTGATTAATGCTGACTGTTTTGGTGTGGTTTTGCGAGACAGACATGAGCCTTGCCTGTACTGGGTAGAAGCCAGCACACAAAGTTCCCCGTAAGGCAGAGAAGAACCTTTGCAGGATCTACCCATGCATTTATCACCCAAGCATGTAGGCACAGCCTATGTGCAGCCACTCACACAGAAAAATCACTCAACCATGACCAGATGAATATGAAAATAAACAAATGCCGTAGAAGCAAGGGGTCCCACATCCCTTTTCCTTGACTGTCTCAGTCCAGTAATGTGGACTTGTTCCCTTTGGTCTCCGTGTTCTTGGCAAGTCTAGGCTTGCCAAACAGTCCCGACTTTCCATCTGCATCCCCCCAAACCTCCGCAAAGCCCTCTGAAAAGGACAGATTTCATCATTCTTATCTTAACTTTGTAGACAACATTTATCTTCCCTGACAGAAATCAACTTGGTTAGCGAGCAAGAAGACAAATTAAAAGGCCAGGAGACCCAGGAGGGCCTGGCTTGTTTGAGCTGGCGCATTCGGTGGGTGAAGTGCAAGAGAGCAGCACTTGTTTCCAGTTTGTCCCTCTGCACGTGGTGCGCTAAGACCGCTCAACTCGCGGGCGCTTGTGGAAGACCCTTGCAGCGGGGCCAAGCCATATGCGCCGAGCGCAGACCTTCAGGGCGGAGCGCGTGCTCGTCCCCCCACCAGGCTGCCGTGCCGCAGCAGCTCTCTCACCGCCACGTTTCTGTTGGCTCCCACGCCGACTGGGCTGCAGCACAACGATGAAATAATATCTGGACGTGCTAAAGGTTAACAGCACGGGTTTGCTCGCAGTAGCACTGCACGCTGATAGATCTCACAGTGGTTTAGGAAGGAGATGAAATCCCGTCTGTCCCATTTGCCCCATTTTTTGGGTGGAAGAATTGTTTGCAGTGCAATTTTTGGCCTGTTTGGTTGTTCTGGATTGGACCCTCTGCCAYGCAACATCCCGTCATGCATGAATGGACACCTCTCAGTTTGCACAGCCTGTGCACATCTGTACAGTAACCCCTGTGCTGTCACCCCGCGGCAATCCCCACCTGACCTCTCGCTTCTGCTGCTCAAGGTAGGGGAGTGCCACAGGGATCATGGAGCAGGTCCTACACAGCCTCAGGCCCACAGGGGACAGAAAGGCCAGAGGGGACTTCTGGGCTCCCAGAATCAGTATCAAGTTGAGCAGCAAGYGATTCAACCAAATCCCATCCAGGGCATCATAAGACCCAGGTACGTCCCTCAGCCAGGGGAAAGCAATGTGAGCCAGGAGTCAGATGGAGCTGAAATCCCCTCATCTGTTAAAGAAGTGTTGCAGCAGCTCCAGCAATAGCAAGTGAATCAAAGCAAACTCCTTGGCTGAGCTGGAGATCCTGGTTTTGTAGACTAGGCCCATTTCTCTAGAAAACACTCAGCCTTCCTGTGTCTTGCATAGGCTGGATGCTGAGCAGGGAGGCAGCAAGCACCGGCCTATAAAGATAAGAGATGTCTGAAGCACTCCATACACTGTGCATTGGTAACAACTGGGGTTATGTCAAATACCTCTTCTTGGTTTACCCTGAGTCTAAGCTGTTTCCTTCAGCATGAACACACTCAACACTCAGCTCAGCAAAGGAGTCCATTGCAAACGCTGTGATGTGCCAGAGATCTCCAGCCAGGCAAAGCAGCCCCAGCTCAAAAAACAGCGTGTCCTGCCATGGAGAGGGTGTCTCCATGACCTTACTCTATCAAAGCTTCCAGGTTTTGTTTGCTTAAACTCTTATTTCCTTCTTTATGGTTCCCTCGAGCTGACATACTCAGCACAGACTCTGCTCCAGCAGTGAACCATCGCACAGAGATCAAATGGCCAAACAGACTCTGCAGAGGCCAAGCCACAGCACAGTCCAGTCGGCTGTGTGCAAAACAGGTCCAAGGAAGTGGTGAAACCAACTCACAATGAAACAACCAAGAAGGCTGCTCCAGTTGTAAAAAGCCCCTTGGGAAAAGTTTCCAGGCACATAATTGCATGCAGAGGAAGAGCCAGTGAGCATAGCCAGATGAGCAGTGCAGGAGCCCAGGGCCTGGTTTGTCCCAATAGCAGGTGCGCTGACATGGCCTGCACTCCCTGCCAGCACATGGAGCTGCAAGGCATCTGGAGATCTGGCACGTGCAGCCCAGCAGCACCAACGTGCCTCTGGTTTAGACTGAGTTCAGCTTCCAAACCCAGTCATCCTGTCCTTCCAGCAAGAGAGCTGCTCCCTGCCTAATGGAGAAACTCCTTGTTTTTCCCTGCAATTAACTGAACATGTGGAGATCTGATCCGAGACATCAGATCACTCAGAGGGGGTTTCCTAACGTGCTTGTCCCCATGAATATGAAAATAAACAAATGGTTCAGTGGCTGCATTTCATGTGGCACAAGTGTTCTGCTCATGGAGGCTTTAGCTGGCAAATTTTGGCATCAGYTTTCCAAACAACCAAAGAGGAGCAGAGACCAAACACTCACCAGCCGCAATGGGAATTAAGTGCACAAACGCCTCAGGCTCCTTGGAAAATCCTAGCCCTCCTTACAAAGAGGCGATTCCTCTCAGAGGCAAAAAATGCCTGCATCACCTGGCAGGGGAGGCCTGCAGCTGGGGCATAGGGACCCCTGAAGAACCAGCGGTCTCCTCCCTTGATCTTGCAAAGAGATGGGCTAATCACCAAGCCATTAGGCAGATCAGAAAATGGGAGACACTGGAAGCAGTCCCGAGTGTTATTCGATGGCACTAAGGCAGCTCCCCAGGGTCCAGCAGTAAACAAAGACCGAGGTTTGGTGTCTGCCACCAGCACTGCAGGGCATGAGAAGGTTGCGTGTGCTCTGCCAAGGTCTGCCAAGGGTGAGGGTACAGACTGGTGCTTTCAGAAGAGCTAATGCCCCACACAGGTTGGAAAAGCTGTATTCTCCATGGTGTGTACATAACACTCGCTGTAAGCCCATGCAGGGAGAGGGCTGCTCAGCCASCAAGAGCCTAGTGCCAGCCCCCCGCAGGAAGGTCCTCAGGGTGCATGGAGAGCAAGGCAGCGTGCTCCACCCTGGCCAAGCGCTTCATGCACACTCAGTAGATCTGTGAGAGCACTTTGGGCAAACTCCCCAGAAAGTGTCTTAGCTAACCTATGTTAAAGATAACCTGAGAGTTGAGAGCTTGGAGAGCTCAGAGAGCAAGGGGGCTCACAAGGACCTGGGGAATAATATCACTGGGAGGTTAAGAGAGAATGAGTTTGTATGGGARCAGTTCTGCTCCTTCTCTGCCTTTACCTTTCCTTTGCCTTTCTTTTTAGCTCATCCCTTCCCAGGTCCGTCCTTTGAAGAGCTCCCCCATCGCCCTGCTCTTGATGCTGGCCACACCACTGAAGGGCATTTGCCTGCTGTTAGCAGGGAAGAATGCAGCAGGTTTGCCAGGATGCCCAGTGGCTCTGAATACAGAGCTGTGTATTCAGCTCACTTGCCCAGCGGGATGCAGGCCAGAGTTCTTGAGCGTTCCTGGGAAGAGCAGCCCTGCTGTGCTTAATGTGGAGCTATCATTAATTTTAATGCTGTTTTTCAGAAATTCCCACTGATGATGGGAACAAAACCCACATCCTCTCACGGCAAAATCTCCATCCATTAGAGCAGCAGGAAATGGTGATGCACACTTTAAGGAACAGAGGCCCTGTTTATATAAAGGCCAGGGAAGGACAGAGAGAGAAAGAGAGAGAGAGGCATAATCATTACAGGGTTGGAAAAGAGGCTTCAGAGTGTGTGTTCGGACCATGACATTGCTCAGGAATGACAAAGCAGAGCAGGATACAGCTTTCCAGCAGGTAGGAATAGGCAGCCCTTCCCACTCACCTTTCTCTAATGTTTTTTCAGGTGTGCTTGGAAACAAAAAGTAAAGAGGCRCTTCAGACCCATTCCTATTTCTTAGAGATTTCTGCCCATATCTAGTAGTCAAAGCAAGTGGAATCTGAGTGTACTCTACTGGCCTGACCTGAAAGTAAATACCGCTTTGCCTCTAAACTACAACAAACAAACTGCATCTTTAAAAAAYGAGTCCCAATGCAAAGTCCAGCCAACAGCATCAACGTCCATCCCTGCTCCTCATTCAGCCTACACAGTACACCTCCCCTAAAGTCTGTATACAGACCCAYAGCTTCCTGCACAGCCGTGCAGGTCCCCACAGTGCCCTGTGTTTGCATGATGCTCTTGCTTCTCCCTCTCTCACTCCCTGTCTGCTTGCCAGGCTCRTCCATCCCCACTCCAGGGCTCAGGGGTGGAGGCATCTGAAGGTGGCATCTACAACACTGCTGCCCCTGTGGTGCCCACACTTCGGTATTTTCTGAGCTGGGCCCAGCCTTTCTGCATCTCATGCATGCTCTCGGCAGTCAGTTCCCGACTGCTCAGCGGGGCTGGCACGGTCATCACACCACTTTGCACCCAGCACTGGTACCCTTGCGTTTCTAGGTTAGACCAAGCCTAACTCTGCAGCAAACTATTCCCCAGCCTCTCTGAAATGTAGTTCAGCCTCATACAGAGAAAAGAGCAAAAACAAACTGCATGTGCAGATCTTCCCACCACCTGGTTCTGACATAGGTGCCAAGGCCRAGGAGTGGGGACTGTCTCTCTATGGGCAGGGAAGGACTCTGCTTTGCTTTTGCTTTTTAAGGGCTTTTTAATGTTGTTTTAAATTTTGGTTTGTTTATCCATCTGTTAGTAATTCTGCTGAGGTTTGGGTGTTTTATCGTTAATGAGAGATTGTTTTATGCACCCCGAGCTATTATGAGTGGGAGAAAGGGTGGGGGTTCTTGGAAGCTATTGCTATGGGCAGCTGTGTAAAAYAGATTTCCTGCAAGGCCCTTTAAGCTTTCAGGGAGTGTCACAGGGCTGGGGTCTTTCAAGGGGCCTTGYAGAAGTCTCTGTGCTCTGCACAGCTGCTGTCCCCATTTTCCTTCTTCATATCCTGAAAGAGGCTTGCAACTGGTAGCTTCCTCTCCTGGGCCACCACCTGGCATCTGTACCTCCCACACTGGCCTATTTATCCCATTGCCATCTGGCTGGAAATGCTTTCAGATCTTCCTTTTCCAGTCCCTAGGAAATACAGTGCCTCAGGTTTCCTACAGACCCCAAAATCAGTCTTAACACCACACAATAGAAGTGAAGAATTCATTAATTTTACTAGAATGCAGAGATTAATAAAACTATGTTTCAAGACAGAATCATGGAAATTGAAAAAAAAAAAAAAAAAAGTCTTCAGGGATCCATGCATTAGTTCAGTTCCTGTTGGCTTCTCTATTTGTGTCCCACCCAGCTGAAATACTGTCTAGTAGCTCCCAGACCTCTCATAGGTATTAGCAGATCAGAGTCAAGGCCTTATCCTGGGTGTTGTGCTAGCACAGCCTGTCCTTTTCTAGAGATCTCTACCCATTTTCTCACCATGTGTCTCCTTCAGATTCAAATCTCCCTGCCTGTGGTTTCCTCTACTTCATAAGCCTGATACTGAATCAAGATATCAGCTTCTAACAATTTGCTGAAGGACCAATTCCTCTCTCTGCCTCACTTCAAAAATGCTGATGCCCTTGGTCACAGCCAGACTGAGTCATCTTCTGGCCAGACATAAGCAAAACTCTGCTGAGCGGGCAGGCAAAGCCTAAGGACCAGCTTGGTCCTTAATCTGGCTACAGGCAAATCATTCATCCACTGGGAATGAAGTGTCCCCAGTAGACTGAGGAGAGAAGGTTCAAGCTTTAGTACACAGCATTTATACACTGAAAACTGTCCTTCCAATGCATGCATAAACTTCACATGGTTGTGACCCCTATGCTTTTAAGACAGCAATGACCTTGGCTCAAGACTTGCTCAGGAGAGACGCTAGACATGGCACTAATGCAGGAACTATGGGTTGAATAACCCTCAATGTGGGATGTCCGAGACTGAGTGACTCTTGCATATTTTGTTGTTCTAAAAACAAAGAAAATGCCGGAATATAAATGTTTGGGAGCAAACCCCTCTAGATCTTGGTGGTAAGGAGAGGGTGGGAGGGAGGGAGGGAGACTTGGTTCCACCTTCACCTGTAGCATCATCTGTGAGGGCTCCACCCTCAGCTGTCCAGTTCATTTGTGCAGGCTCTGCTAGGTACCGGAAAGGTGCGAAGTGAACTTCCAAAAACTGGTTATATGGGGAAGCAGGACACCAGAGGAGCAGGATGGTGCCTTCCTCCTTTCAGGTGCATTAGGAGGACTTGGAAGTACAAGTGTGTGTAAAGGACTCACTGCGGTATGTGTGCTCACGGGGGATTCAGATCCTGTGGCCAGTTCCCACATCCAAAACAGACTCTCATTTATGGGTTCAGGGCAACACGGCTGAAAGCAACACATTTCACAAAACAATAAAGTACGAAGAAATGGTARAAGTGGGCAAAAGCCTTAGTAATGCCATTGCAGAGTTGGAGGAACTCTCCATGCACATTTCAAAGAGGGAATACTAAACTGGCTTCATTCTAGCCACTCATTCTGTAGCAACAGGGCATCTGGGTATACCAGAGAGTTATTACAGGAACAGACTTAAGTTGTAAATAGTAGTAGAAACAGAGAGAAATTAAGAGGTGCAGGCAAAGAAGAACGGGCATGTTTTCAGCTGAAATCTGGAAGGAGATAGGGAGATAAAGGCAGACACGGTTCCAGATGGCAGGAGAAACAAAGAAGACAGACTGGCACATTTAATCCTTGGTGCTATGCTCAGCTAAGCACAYGGTCACCTGCTACTTCGTTCTTTTTTGGGGTTGGCTGGGTTTTTTTCCACCAGAAATTAATAGGACAAAAGTAGAAGCCCGGGCTTCTACAACAGTGAGGTGGTTCTTTGACCCAAAAGTAGGAAGGAGTCAGAGCTAAGGAACCTCTCTGCAGCCCAAAGCAAAAACCACTGCACCGCAGAGGAGCCTGAACCTTCTCACCTCCCTGTAATAAATGCTACTGCTGTGACATAGCCCATACATCAAGCTGATTGATCACCGTCAAGGCAACTCATGGTTAAGGCCCTCATTAGAGGGCAGGGCAAACTATTGCAAGGTATCATACCACTGGCAGCTGTTACCACTACGGACAGGCTTGTCTCTAAACATGCAGTGCTGAAGSACAGGAGTTGGGGAGATGGAGAATGTTTCATCCATCCTAACTCACRCAAAGCCTCCTCAGCAGCCCCAGAGATTTCTCCTCTGGGAGGTTCCCGGCAGAACATTGGCAAACACTCTCTCAATTTTGTTTCRCACCTTAATGGCAGTAATCGTGTGTAGAAGCCAGGGCACACTCTAGCTGTTCTGTAGATGGTTTTCATGTTTTTTAACAGGGTGTTGAAAGCCTCCATTCTCCATGCCTCTAGGAGCTCAAGAAATACAAAGGGGTGCTGTGGGATCTCTGGAGCTGATTAAATCAAAGCACCAAGCCCAGGCAGCTGGAGAAAGCTTGCCGAGCTTTATTGATTATGTCAGCATCGCATAGACATCAGCTCAGCAGTCTTTCCTCGATCTGTTCTGAGCGCTGCAGCACCCTCAGGGTCAGGCTCTGGTCATCAAGAAGCCTGGGCAGAAACGCAACTGTTGTGCTGAGGCACCAAGGCCCATCGTGCTGTCACTGAATAGGCAGGGAGGGAGAAACCGTGCCAGCACAGCCCGGGCACTGGTGAAAGGGCGGCGGATGCCACTCTCCGGGGGCAGCTGGGGGCCACGCAGTTCGTGGACACAGCCCAGTGCTTGCATCGCTTAGTGGAAAGACTCACACCGACTTCGAAGGCTTTGGATTACACCCTCAGGCTCAGAAATTTCTATGGGAGGTCAGCACCTGGATACTTCCAAGAAACTGGCCTCAGTGACCCACAAAAGTGAGGTTTATGCCAGAGCCTTGGTTTGACCCTTGTTTTCAGAGCCCCAGTCCCTTCCTGGGCAGCTATTCTGCCTGCATGAAGAAACATGAGGCTGTCTTGTAAGCTGAATCCATCTGTTGGGTGTCCTACTGCACCCCATTTTATCAAACAAATCTTACCCACATTTCCAGTCACACCGAGCAAACGGCTTTCCAGATAGCACCAGGGAGGAGGARAGATGTAGAAACATTAGATGGATGCAATGAATGAGCTGCACGCTTTGCTTTGCTCACAGACCTTCCCTATCTGCCAAYTGGCAAGTACTTTTGTACTTGAATGGGGCAACTACAGAGGAACCTCCAAGCCTCTGCACCCAAGAGCAAGCAATGTGAATAGCAAAAACCAAAACTAATAAAACTCCTTTTGTCCTGCCTGGACTAGCTGAGGGAGGTTGATATAAAAAGCACAGAGAACTGAACAGAGGGAGAACGCTCACTTGCCTGCCAGTTGTGTTGTTTAAATCCAGATCGCTCGGTAAGAAAACAAAATCCAAAGCCAAGACCATCCCCGCGAGGAGCTCCGCGCTCACATCCTCATTTGCATTTTTCCAAACGATCATTCACTTCACGCTATTTCATTGCTACGCCCGCAAACTGCAAGAGCCCTGTTTGTTCAGACCCAGCCACAGGAGTCACTCTGACTCACGGCTGGCCGCGGCTCGCCTACCCCAGCCACCGGGGAGGGCGGGCAGGCGTCCGGGCGCCGCATCCTACCCCGAGCCCTGCGCGGCCGCCACTGGTGAGAGCAAGGCAGAAACTCGCCAGCTTCCTCCACAACTTCTTGCTGATTGTTATTAATGATTTCTAATCTGATGCTAAAGAGGTGAGGCCGCCAGTGCTGCGGGTAACAGCTGTTTTGGATTAACTCTGCCTCGCGGAGCCATCCGCGCTGCAGAGCCCACAGCCAGCTACAAACTCCCTTTGGAAGCCTTGGTGCCATTGTGTGAAACGAGGGGGGAAAAAAGGAGTAAAAATCTCTGGAGGAGACTCATTTAACCATCTGCTTCATGCTCACATGTGTCTAAAGGATGAACCCCTACCACAAGACARGGGAAAAACCTGCCTTCGTAAAAGCCGATCTGGAGATTTCCCCAATCTCCGAGGAAAACAARTATCTGCTAATCTCAGAGTCTCTGCGCCAGAGCTGGATATCCATTAGACTGGGTTAAAGCCAAAAYTTCAACTCCAGCTCTCCGCGTTGACTTTTTTTTGTTGGTTCTTGGTTTGTTTTTCAGTAAATGGGTGAATGCAGCAATTCCCCACAGCACTGAGCACGACCCTACCCAGCAGACCAACCTGCTCCCGTAGCTCAGTGCGGCTGGGGTCCTTCCCCAGCGACGCTGGGCAGCGGATGGCACGGGGGGCGAGCAGGGATGCTCTGCAAGAAGGCACAGCTTAGCACTGCAATAACTTTACACTCAAAGCCAGAGAAAATGAGCACTCTGGGATGGGGGACATGGTAGAGTACATCTTGCTCCGCACTCGGCCAACAGATGTGCCTTGCTGCTCGTCTCAGGCTCTGCTGTCCCAACATGCAGCCACTGCTGCCACCACTGTGCTCAGGAAAAATCACCCAACGCACCCATCCTGACGCTCCCAACTCCGGCACGCAAAGCACTACGCAGTGAGCTGACCTAGCTGATCGTTTCCCCTGGCCGCAAGTCCTGGGCTGCTCTGGGTCAGGCCTTTCCAGCAGTGCCAACCTGTCTGGTAGCAYGGGCGAAGCCACCCTAGAAAGTGCCAAGGCCAGTAAAACCCATGTGGCTCTGTGGCTCCTCCGYGGCTGAGGCTGAATTTTAGCACAGGTCTCCAGAAGACGAAGCAGGTGCATCAACCCCTCCAGCGCATCCTCCTGAGCCCTCTGCAAGCCAGGGAGACCTTGCAGAACTGTAATTCACCAGGGGAGCAGAGCACACAGATGCAACCAGCTGGAAGAGAGGTCTTTAATTCATTTTTTAAAATGGAATTGTTTTAACCTGCAGGCAATAATTCTAGGAGGGGCAGCTCATCTCCCTTCATTTCCTTCTGTCCAGCCTTACACAGTCTTAATAGAGAAAAACACTACCCCTGGGACAGCTTCAGGAGTAAATCCCTCATCTTCAAGCCTGCTCCCTACTTCCCAGAGAAGAGCCTTTGGCTGCGAGCAAGACAACAACAACAACAGGAACAAGAGCGATGCCTGTCCAGAGCCGCGACGTGTCCAGCTGATGGTGGACTCGGGGATGCTGCAATGCCCCTGTATTTAAACCTCCAGAAAGAAACCTTAACAAATAGCATAACATGTCACGATCCCTCGTTGCTTCTCAAGTATCGACATCTGTTAAGCAGGAGGCACCTGGCGAGTCCCAGCTAAGAAGCTCCACGTGCCAGCTCCAGCACCCACAGTATCACAAGGCCACCAGCCAGCAAGCTCATCTACTGAGCGTACGTGCCAGCGAACCACCGTTTTTGCATGACATTTCAGTTCATTTTCCACACAGCTCAGACAACAACATAAGTACTTTTGCATATGCTCTGTTGTAAAATCTGGCTCAAAGTTTCTTTCAAAATGATTAAAGTGTTATTTTACTTTTGGGGAGGGTTTTGTACATACTGAAAATATTGATTTATACAAGCTTCAAATAAGGGTTTTTCTTCCCCCCCCTACAAACTAAAATCTTGGCATTTAAATCACTGCTGCTTTTTGGAATAGCACCTAGGAGGAGGTTTAACCCCTGAACAAGCATTATTAATTTAAAAAAGGAAGTTTATTAGTTTTAGCTTTCAGAGGAATATAACTCCTGTATTATTAAGAGCATCAGGGATTATTAAAAACAGCAAAAGCAAAGTAAATTAAAATCTAATTTTGTTCTCACCACTTCCTGACCTTTTAGTTTTTTTCTATCGCAGAGCGTGAGATGTTACAGCAGACGGGGACAGACGGGGCACGTGGCAGGACGGGGTGTCTGCGCCGGTGCCAAGGAGCAAGCGGCTCACGGGAACCAAGGCAGTGGGCGCCCTGCCACCCTCCCCGGTGCCCACGCGCAGCCGGGCCGGCAGGCGAGGAGCACCGCTGCAGCCCAGCAAGATCAAGGCAAGCGTCAGGAGMCCCCCCGCGCCGCCGCAGAGCCTTCGTGCGCCTGCGTTCACGCTACCAAACAACAAACAACCAAGATGCATTTTCCATTTCTACTTGTTTTCACTTTCTTGTCTTCACACAGTGAGGAGGAAAACACCGGGAGTTCCCAGAGCCACAGCAAAAGCTGCTGTGTTTTTTTTATTTATTTTTTTTCTGTTCAGCTCCTAATTTGCATTTTCATGAATTGCAACTTTTTTTTTTAGATTGAATTTTATAAAATGGTTTCCATAAAATAGAAAAGAAGAGAAAAGGAGAACTATTCTGACCTGAAAATAGCCACTATAGTCTCTGTGAAGAGACTGAGCCAATTAACTCACTCATTCCCATCAGAACTGAAAACAGAGATTATTAGGCACAGTTTAAACACAAGAGGTCCCATCCCACTTCAGCAGGAGAAGGACCAGCAGCCAGTTCCTCCCACTCCTTCGCCCCTTTTTCTATTTCAGTCGTCCTTGCCTTTAAGGGTAGAGCCAACTCCTGCAAATCACAATTACCAAGAAAAGCAATTACTTAGATCACAAGATGCCTGAAAAAAACACTCATCTTTTGTAGATTTGTAAAACAGTACTAAATAAGAACAAAAGAGCTTGATCTGCTTGCCTTGRATTTTTCAAACACCTTTGCCTATCCAGGTGAAACTTCAGGTGATGCTTATTCTCCAAAAGATGATTTCACATGCTGTTGCAGATCCAAGTTTCTTGAAAAGGAYGTGACATAAAATGAACTAATCCTGAACTATTCTGGGCTCAGAGCACGGGTCATTCTATAAATCTCTCCTTCACAATAAATAAATAAATAAGTAAATAAATCCTCCACATTTTCAGTGGAAGAACAAAACCACAAAACTGCCTGGTGAGAAGGATTAGAAGCAGTTTGTATGTTAACATGCTTCTTCTGGGCCATAGCTCTGCCTCAGAGGTGAAAATAAAGTAAATAAAGGTTATTAAGAAGCAATTAGAAACAGTTGATTTCTATTAAGTTCTACCGGATTTTTCCTGAGCAGTTGTTTTCAAGATGTGTCTGATCTTAGGAAATCAGACACACACAGGTGCTCAGAGTTTCGTTAGCRCAGAAAACTCCTTTAATAAGTCACATGTGCATTTGCTCTACTATCTACACACAATTTTTAAAAAACTTTTGGTATTTATCAAAACAAGAAATTTTCCAGGGAAGACACCATTGCTTTTAGAAATTTCACATCTGTAGATTGCTGCAGAGCACGTAAGAGGTTGCTATTTTTAGCTACTTTCACAGACCCCTTGAAAGTAGTCCATAAACAGCCAAAAGTCCTCTGCCAGCAGACTGATCTGCAGCTACATATAGATGACCTGCACAAACACCAGGCCCCAACAAGGTATTACAGCATTTAAGAGAGGTTGCAAATTTTGTGCCTTTGTGGATGTATCGAAGCAGCACCTAGATCATCCAGGGGAGAGCTCTGCATATATGCCAGCGCAAGTATTCAGCACTTCTCCCAAAGCTCAGACTAAATTTGTATGGAAGACTTCTCTACATAAAGCACAAAGCTCTTTCTGCCCCTAATCCCACGTTTTGAAACATTTTGCATACTAAGATGCTATAGCTGGTGATTTGTGGCCTATGTTCAATTTGTCTCTAATCATGCAGAAAACCATACAACCTGGTGGAAATAAACCTATGCTAAAAGGCAGAAGATRTATTTGCAAAAAAACGATTTTCTGTACGGTCCCAGCTCTAACCTGCCCATGATGCCTGACCTGAACAATCAGCCACTTTCTATCCCAGGTGCATCAGRGCATAAATGCAGGAGCACTCTAGGTTAGGGAAAGGGCTGCAAAAGAATATGCTCAGCAAACAGAAACCTTGAGCTCAATGTACCACAGCCAGGCACGCTCAAAAGAAACCTCTTCCTATTCAGCCATCCAGCTGGAGCAGCCTTTACTCCCAGAAAGGCAGAGGACAGGCAGAAAAGGAAACTCTCTGACCACGGCCTTTATTTGCCTGGAAAAGATGACATTAATTAAAGCCAGTTAACAGACGAGAAGATGCTGAATTGCCCAAAACAGACAGGCTGGCTGACAGAAGTAGGTTTAACTCACTTCCTGCAACTTTTGTGTTCAAACTAAACCATTTTTTTGTTGTTTTAAAGGCAGCACAGAGAAAATATCCAGACAATCCTCTCACTGCCACACTCACCCACTCTGTTTGCAGTAATCCTGGTAGCTGCTTCTAGCTAAGCCTGCAAACAAAGCAGGTGCCATAAAAAGGGGCAAAAGCTTCTTCTCTACATGCCTAGAGTTTGTCATGCAAAAATATTAAACTAACGGGTAATTTTAAGCCTGTGAGAAATAGAACACAGTAAGAACAACAGAGATGGGATTCCTTGTTCACCGTCTCATTTTAGGCACATTACATCCCATGTGAGAAGACGCATCCGTCGGGATGTTCTCAGGACTGGGGCGAGATGTCCACGCTGATGGGGAGAGGGGACAAGGGAGGCAAGAACAGAGATATGCTCAGCCTGAGCATCTCTTGCAGCTGGAGCCTGGGAACAGCAGCATCCCTATGTGCTTGCAGTATATAAGCAGATGACCTTATTGCACAGGAAGAAAGGATTCTTGCCAGTTTTGTATAAGGAGCAATTGCCTGTACTTTACTGGGTAAAAGAGGCTAATTTTAGAYGTGACATGCCAATAAAGACCTATCTAAGCAGAAATGACAACCACCGCCACTGCGATAGCTTTGTTTCAGGAGGCAGGATGTGCTGTGCCCGTACGCACCACCGTCGCAGTCCAAGGGACAGGGACATCCAACACGGCAAACTCCAAAGGCTTGTGGTCACTGTCCTTCAAGCAGCCTGCTCCTCCTCCCCGAGACCAGCAGTTCAGGAAAGAGGAGCAGGCAGCCCTTAGCAAACCAAGGGAACCTGTGAGAGAGCTCAGTCTGAAGTACACCGGGAGGGGTTAAAAATGAACAGATTTTCATTTTACAAAGGCTCCCAGAAAGCTGGCAGAGTTGGACAAAAGGCACGTACGGCTCCTCCGTTCTCATAACTGCAAGGAGCTATCTGTGACAATGTTTGCTGAAAGAAATGTGATTTTGCTAGCCGCTGATGTGACTTTATCCAGGGACAAACTGAAAAGAAATACGAAAACTGGTGTAGAACCTGTATCTCCCAACTCTCTTATCAATTTTCCTTTTCTTTCAGCAGCCACACCACTGAGTAGTGATCTACTTTGATCACTTATTTCTTACTATGTAATCGGCAATAATCATTTCTATGCACCATGACTATTAGGCATGCTTGTAAAGTGATTTCCCACTCCCGAGAGACTGTGCAATTGGATACCTCCTGTGCTAACCCATGAATTTTATCTACTCAACGTATACAGGGGCCTGAGGCCTTGAGGAAATCAGCAATCCAAACAAATTCTGCTGAGGTTTAAAAGATGAATTATTTTAATAACACTGAACTTGCTTTGGATTCTGTTTTGGAGACAGCTCTCTGCAAAAGCAGGCAAAACCTCTCAAACAAAGAGGGATTTGACCAAATTTGAGTTCAATTGTCACATAGTTTTCTGTCTCCTTTCCCTGCATTGCTGATTAACAAGATTATTTATGTCTAAGTAGAAGTTCAGTCTGTTTTTGTTATCCAGAAGCTTGCTCTTTCCATGAGTTCCAAATAAAAATTAGAGTTAGTGGATTAAATATAGAAAAAAATTGCTATCTCTGATGACTTTTGCTTCTGGCACTTCAAGAGCAGTGTCATGTTTTGTTTACTTTGCTTTACTTTTTGCCTTTTTGTCTCCCTCTTCTCAACAGCAAACTGAAAAGGTCAGACACTACCATGATATATATGCCTTCTACAGCAAGAGCTGCTCTACAATACTTGGCAAGTGATGTACAGACTGAATAACCAGACAGTTCCTTAAGTGAGGTCGCAATCCAGTGTCAGTAAGATCACCACTCAGCACCAAAGTGTAAACAAGACATGGGAACACTGAATCACAGCAGGAGCATAACAGTCAGGCATCGCTTCCATACAGATATCAGATGCAGTACAACATGGGAGGCTGCAGATAAATAAATAAATAAATATCAAAATAGGTAACAGTTTGTGCAAAAAAAAAAGTGGATTTTATATCTGGCTTCTGTGTGGAAGCAAGTCATCAAAGCATCCATGCTGTAAGGGTAAGGACAAACTCATCTCTTTCACAGTTTTACAGAAGAAACTGGCTCAATAGGGGAGGAAGAAGCTTCCAAACTAAGAATAATCTGTTCTTGGGCCTTCTGTGAAAGGTGAGGTTCAGCCATCATTGGTGAAGTCTTTTGTACTGTCCAGTGCTTTTTATCCCTAAATGGATCACAAATGATCTTCTATACAATCCTGCAGGTATCTTCCCCCATGTGCTGCCCAAACAAGACCTGTGCAAGAGGCCCTGCAGAAAGAAATGCATATATTCCTCCATTTTTTGCTATATTCTGCAGCTGACAACTCTCCTAAAACAAGCCCGATGAGAAAATTTGTCCTTTTCAGACGCCTGCTCAAAGCACGTGTGTGTGTTTGTGCATGCAAGCAAGAGAGTTTAAGTCCAGCAACAGCATCTACCCAGCAAAGGATTTGAAATTATAACACAGACAATGCCGAAAGCTTCTCTTTGTTGCTGTTGGACCAGCCTGGTGACCTCAATAATCTCTGCAGTCATAGGGAAGTCGGTCTATGGGTGAAAGCCAGTGTTCATGCAGGAACTACCTACCAGTAAGCCCCAGCTACTGTAGCAACAGCAAATCCCCTGGCTCAGAACTGCCTTAGTAGTTTCCGAAGGTAAACACACCATAAAGCAATATCAGGGGAGGAAAGGGGGAACACTCCGGCTTGGAGGAAGAAGGGCACTACCATAGGCTTAGCCAGCTATGGCTCAGAAGTTGGTTTTATCTCTAGCAATCTACTATTGCCAAATGCAATTGCTTAATGGCTAAAAGCTCATGTCACAGTATTCCCACTGCAAACAGTGCAACAGCCCCAAAGCTTGAGTCCCTTCCCCAGCCACACAGAGCGAGCACTTGCTAGACCAGAACATGTTTGTTTCCAGTACTACTAGCCGCAGTGGTGGCGGTGAAGCACAGCTCCAACCTGGACCCTAAAGCAAAAGCAGATGATCACCCCAGGCAGTGAGGCCACCCTGCTTCTCTGCCAAAGGTTGTCTTTACCCAAAAGCGCTTCCCAAACAAAGTTCCAAAAACTAAAAGAAACCAGCTCCCCCTGCCCCAGGCTTTCTCCTTGGGTTTCGGTCTGGCATGAATCCTGTAGCAGCTTGTTAGGTTCTTTCTAGGAAAAGGAAAAGCTTTCACTAGCAGATCCAACTCCTTCCAAGTTCTCTGTGATGGGGTGGCAGTTGCCTACACATCCAAGGTCTTCACCAGCATGCCTTGCTCTTCAATCCCCAAACCAACACACTGCTCGCCAGTCCTATGAGCTCTGTGACTAGCACAACTCCCTCTGGCTTCCCTGATTTGCAACTTTTCTAGGAGAAAAAACAYGTTTCAAAATGCCTACTGTGAAAAGTACTAACGTGATGCACTCACGCATGCATGACACAGGACTCCGCTCTGTACCCATGTGCACAGGACAGGCAAGTGGTCTATTATATCTTCAAGACTCAAGGCCTGGTTCTAATTTCCTAGCTGCTTTCTCTGCTTGTGATTCACGAATTTTGCAGAAGGACAGCATMAACTATGCAGTATGGTGAGATATTGCTTTAAGACCTAAAAGATTAGGCTCAAAACACTGGGAAGACTTGAAGGAGTATAGTAGGTCTTGGCTTCATCTCCATGTCACAAAAACAGTGAATTTAAGGCACAGGATAAAAAGAGGTAGAAGCAAGTGCAAAAGAAATAGAAAGTGTATGTACCTTAGCTGTTTAGAGCAGGAAAATGAGTCAATTTATCCCAGCGTTTTTCACTACGACCTAGATTAGGCCTTCAGAGAGTCCCCACCTTGAAACTGGAAAAAGCCTCAGTACAAGGTATATAAATAGAAGTTTTCCAGACACATGAGGACAAGTGCTCAGACAAACTGGACAGACASCACCCCACAATGTAAAACTACTATCATTTTTTTTTAATTCCTTAGAAAGTGACTTTCTTTATGGCAAAATTTAATAACTAAAAATCACAGATAAAAGGGAAAAGCTATGCATGCCTACAAACTACAGGATTCATTATTCCATGCGCTACAACATGGGGCTGATTACTGAAAACGGCCTCTTGCCCCTCACAGCAAGGATGGCTGTGTAGTATGTATACATGTTCAGCTGCCACAAGGGCAGATTCTGCTGATGTAGAGAATATACCTTAGAGTCCCAAAGCATTACTATCCTGGGCAAGGGGGAAAGGCAGTACTGTTTGCAGCGTTGCACAGTGATGGTGTTCACCTTGCTCCTGAGTCTACACTTCTCCTGTGTGAGCTTTCTTGGACACTGACATCTCTGATTGCCTTTCATCCAAAGACTTTTCTCCCTTCTGTGATCATAACAGCTCCAGCTTGYTACTTCCAGGTTTTTTTAGTCCATGTGGGACTATGGCTGAGTTACCTAAAGGGTTATTTCTTTCCTGCATTCAAGAAAACAATAGTGAGGGGAAAGACAAGACAGCTGCTATTGCACACCAAGAACGAGCCAAGCATGGAGATACTTCCAAAACGCTCAAGAAACCCCTCAGCTACAGCCTGCTCGCAAAGGGACTCATTACCCATAAAATTAAAGTTTACAAAATGTAGCTAAAGGAGCCCTGCGTTTTCCCTGCAAAAATACATGGGATTCGTGGGGTGTCTGTGATCCCTAGCAAAGACCAGCAGCTGCCTACAGCTGCTCCCTGAATAGGCAGTGCTTTGAGGTCATGCAAAGACCACTTGGAACGGGTTGGTGTGCTAGAAGGAGGCCTCATGCTAAACAACAGCGAGGTGCTGGAAGCAGATCTGTAGGGGAACTAGCCAGAAGCAGTGTAAACGCACGCAGTCAGTGCCGCGCGGCCTTGCTACCTTTGATCAATCTTTTTTTTTTTWAAAAAATCTTGTTGGCTCTGAGCAACCGCTGAACAAATGTGTGACCAGGAGGAGTTCTGAGGAAAAACGAGCAGCAACAAGCCTCACTAGAGCTGAAATCACTAGAAATGATTCAAATGCAAAGCGTGACCAACGTAGATGACAGCAGTATTATCTCAGTGGCAGTCTTCACAGAAACAAAACGCTGCTGCAACAAAGATACACAAACTGACTGCCTGAGAGGAAGAGGGCACATTTATTAATTTTAAGCCAAACAGAGGTGCATAAAGCAGAGTGGAGCCAGGAATAGCTATAGGAGCTCTCAGAAGAAAGTAACCAGGAAAAATTCAGGGTTTTGTTCAAAAAGCTTGGTCTTACTAGTGGCACCYAGGAACTGGAAAAGATCCAAGATTATGAACTACTACTACAGCCAGAGAAAACATGAAAAGGAAATTTGTCACTAGGCACTCTTGCAAGAATAAGAGCTAGAGTTCATCTAGAGAAAAGATCTTCTTAAAGTACAGAATAAAGCTGCATGTGCCAGGCTCTTCCACATGTCGTCTTCCCAAGAAAGTTGCTGTCACCTTAAGGTAGAAACTGTTACCTTGGAAAGACCATTTTAGGAACCACAGAACAAGAGAAAGAACCAATAAACTGGTTATGCTCACAGGTTTCTGCAAGAAAAAAAACTCTGCATAGACACAAATAATTACAAGAATATGTTAAAAAGGCATATTTTCCATCACCTACAAAGGGAGATATTTTTGGAGAGATGTCTGATGGCAAAGGTATTTCTGTGCTTGATGCATCAGTGGAGCTCTGGCAGGTGCCCTTAAAAAAACAAAGTGCATGTTTGTGGGCATTCAACACKTTCTTTGAGAGACACTTTCCTCAGCCCACCATTTGGGTTGAGTTCAGCACCAGAGGTGTTGCAGTGGAAAATACAACATTTTTTTTTGTTGGTGTATCCAGAAGGGTTCCAAAATCTACAGAGCTGATGCCTACGTCTGGGAAAAATCTGCAGAGAAGGCATGACAGAAGACTCCAACTGCCTTTGGAAAGAGCTGGAGTTGCTGGGCTGAAGCTAAATTCCATGCACTGGAAATAAAAGAAAGATAGCAGGCAGAGAAGAATTTGGCAGGATATATCCAGCTGCCACAACAGACAAGGAGAGATTCAAGGATTTGCTGGAATGATGACGCACAAAAGACACTGTCCTACTTCAGCTGCTCAAATCAGCAGCCTGAGAGCACTGTAGAACAAAAAGCTGTCCCAGTGAACAAAGGATGCTAACTTTGATTACATGCAGGAACTGAAGAGGCAAGGCTTTGGTCCTTAGACGCTGCAATATGCCCCCAGAGAGGGTATTGGCCCAATCTGTCACCAGAATGGGCAGACACAAGATCTGTACCATGTGTACTTGGGTGCTTGTTGGACTAGTTGCCAGTATACTCAACAAGGGTGGAAGTTTGACCACAGTTGGTAGTTACATGTTTAAAAAGAGAAGTCTTTATTTTAGGGAGCCAAGAGTTATCTGATGTCCATCATAAACCATGAACAGGACCATCACTACTGCCAGAACATTGCTGACAAGCCACTCCTTGAGAAGCCAGTTCTGTTTCAGCTATAAATACMTGATGTGCAAAGCAGATAACACTGTTTAGTGGCTGCAGAGATACACTCTCCAATTTTTTGCTCTGGTTATGCCAGTAACAGCCTTGCATATTACTACTGGCAGCAGCAGCAGCAGCGCTACCAAGCCTCATGCTCAGAGGTCTGGCATTTCAAGAGGACTGCTTCCATTTCCCTCTACTCCTGGTAGGAGCCTAGAGCTACACCTTGCCCCAGCCATGAGAACCTGCCCATCACCTAGAACCCTACGTTAGCAAAAAAAGCCCTACAATGGTTTGGGAACTCTAGAACACTTGTCAAAATGACTGGTTAGGCCTCGTAGCCCAAATATGTACAAAACAAAACAAACCAGTCTGCATATATTCTTGGAAAAAAAAATCACCATTTGCAAATGCCAGAACTATCACAGAAGATGACATCTCACAAGCAGGTCCTGCAAATGGACCAGGCTAGCATATTCCTAATACACCTTTAATCTCAAGAGATCTTTTGGTGTTTGATATGATTCTGTTTAAAGGCATTAAGATAACAGAGAGAAATGTTTTATACAAGCCTGAATGAACAACAACATGAAAGAAGTAGCTCCAGGTTATCACATATTGCAAAAACACAACTTTAGTCAAACAAGAGGACAAAAATAGGAGGGCTAAGAAAAACTATTGAACAGAACAACATAGGCCTTTTTCATGAAGAAAACAGTGCATGATCTGGATTACTAAATTCCTTTCCATGATGCAACTCACTAGAAAACATGGCAGCTAACCTGATCAAGTTGATTTTCGCTAGATATGGCATCTGAAATAATACCCATTGTTGATGGGCTTAACTATCTTAGAGTAAAATAAGAATTTTGAGTTTCATGAATGGTTTCTATTATCACCAGTACAATGGGTTGGTGGTAAATGCCAAAACAATAAAGAACCTACTAAAGAAAGCTATAGAGTCGGAATCTCATATGAATGTTTGTACTTTGTTATTATTCTTGCTATATTTGGCTAGCAAAGGAGAATGTGACCAGGGACACCTTCCAAGGGCTCTTTCAAGAAGCAGTTGGACTTAGTTGCTGTTTGGTGCAGCCTTACGTTACAACAAGGCAGAATGAAGCCGTGGATGAAACAGGTCACTCTTAAAAGTTGGAGCCCTAAGTTGCTACCTAACAGCTCAGCTCCTGGTTATGCTGGAGCCTTTTAAAGACAGAAATGATCATCCCTGAGAATTCCCCAGTGGGGAGAGAAGCCTTGGAAGATTTGCTAAACACAGCCTTGGTTATGCTCACAGGTTTCTGCAAGAAAAAAAAAATTCTGCATAGACACAAATAATCACAAGAATATCCTAAAGAGGCATATTTTCCATCACCTACAAAGGGAGATATTTTTGGAGAGATGTCTGATGGCAAAGGTATTTCTGTGCTTGATGCATCAGTGGAGCTCTGGCAGGTGCCCTTAAAAAAACAAAGTGCATGTTTGTGGGCATTCAACACTTTCTTTGAGAGACACTTTCCTCAGCCTGCCACTTGGGTTGAGTTCAGCACCAGAGGTGTTGCAGTGGAAAATACAACAGCCCATCTGTGTGTTGGAGGGCTAGGCAGTCACATGGTTGACATGAAAACCTGCATATTGGGCTCCTACATCCCTATCTGGGAAGTCCCAGATAAAATTACAGATGCATGTCCTATGCAGACTGTGCACAGCAATCCCAGAACCCCAAGGATACAGCAAACCTGCAGGCTCATGCCATGCATTGAGATGCAGCATGCTCAAGTCCAGCGCACTCAGAACCAGCTAGACTTGCTGCACTCACGCTAGCCTTCTGGCAGGACCATGTGTCTCACAGGACACGCTCCACACACACATGTGGCTCTCCATTCCCTGGGACTTCCAGGTATGAGGCAGTCTGGTCTGAAAGTCTACTTTGATCAGGCTATCAGCTGTCCAGAAATTCCAAGACACAGGGAGAGTGGGGATATGCAAAGTTGCCTTTACTCCACGTCAAACCCATGCCATGAAAGCTGCAGGGACACTGCCGTCCAGGGAGAAAGTTAACGATTTTGAGTCTGTGGTCTGGGGCCGCACAGCCTCCCAAAGTTGCTGGGTTTTTTATTTTTGTTTTTAATTAGGATTCAGGAAACTGAAGCTGTAGTCAAGAAAGTTTTACTTAAACAGTGAGTTTGATCTCTTCTGGATGGCATGGAGAAATTTTAGAACTCAGTCTAAAAGCCAGAAAAAGGTTTTTAAACTGCAACCTTGAGTCTGGGTTTCATTAACGTGTGCCAGCTCCAAGCTAATTATGCTGAATGTAAAATAAAAAGATGARTAATACTGCTTATGTATTATGACCAAGGCTAATGAACTGGTGACAAGTGAAACTGTTGCGTGAATTATTGTTAGGATCACTAGCATCACCAGTGACTACAAATGTGGAACAAGATTCAGTTATGCTACTTGTTCCACAAGGAAGAAAAGATAGTCCAAGCCTCAGAGAGTCTGTGCTTGAGAACATGAGATAGAAGTCTGATAAAGTCAGGGAATCTAGGGTAAGCCATTACCTTTGGACAGCTAATAGGAATTGGCCTTAGCATGCCAGCAACTTAAATAGTCAAGTTTTTCACAGTAAGCACATTAACAGAAGCACTATAGGAAATGATTAAAGGGCAAGAAGTAAACGTCATTTGCACATGAAACATTGTTCCGATCAAGCACAGGGGGAACACAGGGGAAGCAATCAATCTTAAATGAGAAGCAAAGAATAAGATGAGGACAGGCCAAGAAGGGCCACAAAAGTGCAGGATTYGATGTGATAGGAAAGGAAAAGCCAAACAAGAGGGAGCTTTCTAAACGGATACAGTCTGGGTGAGAGTCAGTGTTGATCAAGGCCAGAGAAAAGGATGTTGTGTTAATAAAGACAGGATCAGATAACAACTTGGCCAGGAGTTTTAGTTGTGARGATGGGAAGAAATGGTTGAATCCTTATGGCTGAAAACACTTAGCACAGGAACAGGAAAACAAAAAGATGCCTGTTGGCCAGAAATGCAAGGCAAATCTCTATCCACCACCTGAGTTGTATCAGCTGAGACAAGTTCTCCCAGAAGACTTACTTTCCCMCTCCCACATTGTACAGCTTCCTCTTTCAACTACTCTTCCCTTCCCAGTTTTGTGTTAYCATTTGGATGTCTATCTTTTCTTACGCAAGGACTTGACCAAGGAAAACAGTGAGCTTGTAAATCCGCCTGCTTCAATGTGGCTTTTTGATGTCTGGAGTGCAGAGACATGCTGCTGAAATTTATGGTTTCCAAAGAGGAGTGAGAGAGGGAGAAATTTATGTTAGGAAAATGTGACTGTCATCTTAGTTTATCTCCCAGTATTGTAATGGAAAACAGGCATTTTACAAACACATACACACAAAGCCCAGCATGAAACTGTTTTGAACTCAAGTGCATTAACCAAGCACCATTCCATAAAGACTGGTAATAATCATAGTAGTAATGCAATAAATCACGCACCATCTGTAGCACCACCATCTACCTAATGGGGAAGAAAATACTCTAGTGGGAATCAAGACAGCATCATCTCTTTCCTCTTCCATCTGCTTTAGTCTGTCTGTATCAATGAAAAGACTTCGGATCCTTGACTGACCACAAAAAATCCTCAATCTTTACAGAAGCTGTTGTACATTACGCAGGCAGCAAAATAAAATGTACTGCTACACTAGATTTACTGAGGAGACTTCAAAGCCTTAAAGTGACAGCTCCAGGAAAGCCCACCCTAAACACATGGATTACCTGAAAATGTTCAGCTCATTACACTGCAGCAGGCAAAAAACTCAAGCAACCCAAACAATTAGCTGGAAGGAGTTAATCCATTAAAATATAAATGTCCTAATTTGTATATTAAAGAACACAGACACATATGCATTCCTGCTAAATGAGTGTGCTTCTCAGTTCTTGGCACTTCATTTGGAGTTTGAATTTACGGCAGGAAATAATATAGATTTTGCTTTGTCTTTCTTCAGACAACCACAGTTTATTTCTTGAGACTATTTGCAAGGAAACTTGAAAGTTGCGTTAAGTTAAAGAGTACCTATTTGATATGGTACCGAATAATTTGAATTTAAAGCTACCTCGATTTCTGAAGTTTACACCAAGCCATTTCAAAGTATTTAAACGATTTGCAAGCGTTTAGACAGGAAGCTTTTCTATACTCACCCTGAAGGAAGTGGTGGCATTATTGATATATGTCCTGCACTACATTAAATGTGGCTGTGGAGTTATTTATGTGCTTTTCCTGACTTCTTTTGACACAGGAGTTGATTGCAGTGCTGTATGATTACGTCTGCATCTCTGAATCTTTCTTTCTCAGCTGGAAGGTCTCAAGTTCCAAGCTGGGATTCCCTCTCCACCCCCTTCTCATGCACTTAACCCTCCTTCTGCTGGAAGTGTCTGGTAAACATCCTCAAAAACTGTTAGGTAGAAAGACTGCAGAGACAGAGGAAATGGGAAGGCTGCATTTTAAAAGGGAAAAAAGGCGTTTTCTTGGATGCTCCCTGCTTATTAACTCTGTGCTACAAGAAAGCTCTTTCTAATTACCGTCTTTTTAACTATGGACCTTTAGAAACTGATCCCAAAGGATTAGGGATTTGAAGATTTTTTTTTAATTGCTTGTCTTGAATTCTTTTTCTTGTGATCTTTATCACGCTCTCCTCCCTCGGTTCCCAGACCACCTACGGATAGCAGCACTGTTCACGAGTAAGACTTTCGCTGTCGGCTACGAGCAAGCATCTGTGTACAAGAACCTATCACGTTGCTGTTGCCCTGGTTGTATCCCAGGAAAATTCACTCCTAGCCCAGCGCAACCTCCACACATTGGGAACTGTGAAGCAGATGAGAGGGAGTGTACTCCTCCCTCCAAGGACGCTTATGGGGGATGAAACAGCTGCCACTATCACCCGAATACCGAGCCAAAGGCTCCCTGTGAGACAGTCCCACGGTCTCCCACAACGGGCAAGCCTGCCACTGTCTGTTCTCCACAGCTTATTCAGGATTGTACAGATACAACAGAAGGAGTAGAAGCAGCACCCTGCAACAGAGCTTAGGTGGCTTTGAAAGGTTTTGAGCAAACGCAGCGTGCCTAGGTGAGCAAAGTCATTACAGCAAAACGTGTACATGCTATAGCTTCTGTTTACTCACCAGAAATAGCACCTCTGACACATCACAGACTCCATTGCCATTGTGTATTTCTCTGGACAAAGTAAAGGATATGAACAGAGTGAGAATGGAAACTAAAAAGCTATACCCTGCCCATGGTGATACATGGGCTGCTCGGTAACCTACACCTAGCTGCCACGGAAAGGAAGCCAGCAGACATTGCTGGAGCCAGCTTATTCGGTCACTTTGGGCTGTACCGAAGTAGCAGGATCTACTGTCACCTCCAGGCTATGAACTACTCTGGAATTTCACCATAGCTATTTCAGGTGATATATGCCCTGTGTCTTCTAGACACATGAAAACCCTGGTATGCAACTACTAAGATAAGGAAGACTGACCACCCTGGATTGAATAAATACTAACTTACTATGCAACATAACATTGCCTTCCCATCCTTCCTCATAACATCTAAGCAAGTAACAGCTGATGGTGTTAGTCATCAGCATGAATCACTGTCTATATTTGGTATTTCCATGTAGGTATCTATGTTTTCAGCACTGCTTCTAAGCAAAGGGATTTCAAATAACCAAGGTGAAGAAACATCTTTGAGCAGCAGGACAAACTCCTCTGCCAAACTGTTTTGTGAGGAGATTTCAGCTCTGCCTGCTGAGGCTCCTGAAGGTTGAAAGTGATTGTGGTAGCATAGAAAACCACCTGAATAGGTAGAAAAATGATTAACCTGAGTATGCTAAAGACCAAGTCCAGCCCCTCTGTTCAGACTGTCCTGCAAGTGGTTCAGAAATTCTCGAAAGATGAAGCTTCCAAGCCATAAACCTCAAAGAAATAAAAGCTCAACTTCAGTCTGCTGAATGACAGTCCGTGCTTGGCTGGCTGGCTAGGTGCCTTATGCACACCTCCTAGTCCAAATGGTAGGAGCAATTTMCTGTCTCATTTTAGAAGTTCAAATCCAATTACAGCCATGGAGTACAATATTCAGCCAGAACTCCTATTTGGAATAGCGATCCAAAAGAGGCAGCAAGCAACATCATTCTAGTTGGAATCTGCGCCTTTTTTCCTAGGGAATTGTCTGGGTTAGTGTCAAAGGTATTTCCCAGCATCAAAAAACCTGAGGCAAATCAAGGCCTTTTCAATTAGCTAGTCTATTCCCAGTCAGTGCAGTTCTTTGCTCCATGTGTTTGCTCAGCTACCCACAGCCTACACTTCTCCCTTGCTAGGAAGGATGCACATTCACCACATTTTGTAACGGAACCTTCAGTGGTTTGAGATACCATCTTTTACTATGTTTTTGGAGGCAAGGGGTGGTTAAATCTATGATTAACCTTTCCAAAACAAGGACCTTCAATTTGGAAATGAGCAGTAGCATCACAATYACTATTTACTCACCAGAGGACCACTCAGCACGCAAACCATTCCACACCCAACAACAAAGTGCTATGCTAGCACATATGCGCAGACAGAAATTGTACTGCATGTATTAGAGAGCTGTTGCTTGTATTTTTTCTCTGTCCRAGTCAATGCAGCAAGCTGTTTGTGTGAAAGACAAAGTTCATCTGGCCTATACTTTAAGTACATTGACAAACTTTACTTAGGAATTTACTTTTAGTATTTTTTTTGAGAGATTTTTAGCATCCAGAACAAAAGTATTGGACTAGTGATGGATTTTGTGTTTCTGGCAGCCCTTGTGCCACTCTCATTTTCACATAGCCACAATCTGAAAGTAGGAAAASTACTCAAGACACAGAAGACAAGATTTTCATTACAGCTGAAACTAGAGAATGGGACAGGGAAAAGTCCCCAAAACTAGAGAAACAGTCACATAAGACCTACATGAGAACATTTCTCATGGAGGAACATAAGAATGAGCCTTCAAGCAGGCTAGTGAAGGCCACGAAAAATGTTTCAAGCTAGAATTAGATACTTTCATCAGYTAAGGACTACATGGCATGACAGCAGCAGGGGTTAATGCTTTCATTATGAGGGTTTGGTCTGCTCAAGTTACTTGGCACTGGACAAGGACAGAAGAGGAAACTGCTCACCATTTGTTGACCACTTGCTGTGTCACCTCTGAGCTGCACGAGTCTCAAGGTTCAGGCTTTCTGCTGGTTACCTGAAAGGGTCAATAGSAGCTTCTGTTGTCACAGGACATTACTTCCCCACTCACATGAGCTTTGTGATGCAGCATGATGGGCCACAAGGAAAGGCTGAGGGTTGCAGAACCTGTGCTAGTGCTTGGAAGGTCCTACATAAAGAAACTGTCCGGTGTACACCTTGTATATCTTACTCTTGAGTTTAATTTTAAACTAATCATCAGATTTAGAGTCTGAAAGGAAACTGTTTCAAGAACAGATACAGCCCCAGTTTTTCCTGAGTGCATGGGATAATCCAGTTCCTAAGAGTGCCTGAATGTCTTCTCACTACAAGGTCCTGCTACTGCAGGACTGCAGGAAACCAGGACATTGGCAAATCTCTCGATCTTTTACACCTTTTATTTGTACATTTTAATTTTATGGTTTTTGAATCAGGGATATTTCATACATTACTGGGCAGTGTTTTATGGCATGTGCTGTGTAGGGAGCGAACAGAGGTAATGTTCCCAGGAGGTTTTGGACTCCAGGGAAAGGATTCAGTGAACAATATGGTCCTTACCATGTCAACATATTTGTGTTAAGACTGCTCAAACTGCAGACTATAGGAAGCAGTGACATCCCTTGTGCTGCTATCACAGAGCATTATGCTGCTGCAGATCTGTTAATACTCCCATCACCTTCACCTCTGCATGCCACTGTAGCCTGTGGCTCTGTTTGGTTATAGCCTGTTTTCTCAGTTGCACGCAGTCATGATCAGAAGATAACTAAGGATGGATAATCCACCTCTCTTGGCAATTTTTTCCAGTCATTAATCTTTTTTTTCACTCATCATCAAACATATGCATCTAATTTCCCACTTGAATTTGACTAGCTTGTGGTTCTTGCAATTCCCTCCCTGCCCAAATTAAAGAGCTCTTTATTAGCCAGTGTTTCCTTCCCAAGAGGAATTTAAAGGAACGCTCTAATCAATGTGCTTTTCAATCTCACTTTCTATTTACCCCAAGTTTGTGCATTGATCAAAGTAGCAAAGATTGAGAGGGGCTCAGAGCCAAAAGCCTACAGCCCTGAGGGAGTTTAAATCCAAACACACACTTCTGTCAGGTACATTCCTATAAAGTACAAAGAATTTGCAGGGTGCAGTTAGATAAACAGTTTCTTTGGCTTATAAACCCCCATATTCCTCCACTTGTTCCCATCTCTGCTCCTGCAATCCATTACCCTTTGTGTACAGCAACTCTTGAAAGGTCATGCTGTAAATTAGATCAGTGAAATTACCCAGGTTAATATAAAATAAAAGTAAAATCACAAGGCACACAGATKCCTCCTTAAAATACTCAAACACTTACTATTTATGAAGTTTTATCAGTCCAAAGCGAGTCACATTTGCTGAAAGAAAGGAATTAGCATAGAAAAGTGTGTCAATCTGTGCAAAGACACTCACAGTTGTCGAAATTTTATATGGGTAAATATTTTTACAAAAAATGATTTTCTGACAGAAAAGATTAATACCTTGCAAATTTTCCAGTTTTTATAAAAACATAAAAAGAAAAAAAAATGATTTTCACAAATATTAAAAATGGAGCAGTCTGCTTTTTTGCCACAGAAGAATATCTCTATGAAAATGTGTGAGAAAGTCAGAAAGTAATGTGAGCAACATGACGGAGGTGGAAAGCCTGGAGATTTTTTTGCTGGCTCTCTCTGCAACGCTGAGACAGAAAGTGCTAGAGAAGCTCCACGTTTCATTGTAATGGTCATTTTAACAGAACTCAGCAGGACTTCGGGCAGAACCCAGAACAGACATAATCTCCCCCAGACACTTACAAACTATTTAGCAGCAGAGCACGATATAAACATGACAAGGCTTATAAAAACTACAAAAATGTAAAAACAAAAAAGCCCTGCAGCCCTTCCTCTGCCCTCCGCCCTGTCCCTGCCTACCTCCACAGCTGCTCTTCCTTGAATAAAAGTAGGACCTTTCTGTCAATACTGCATTKCAAAAAATGGAGAACTTCTCAAAACGAACAACCTCTTCTCAAAACGAACAGACTCAGCACGTTTAGCTGCAGAAAGGAAACCTGAATGAATGAAAACGGAGGAGGGGATTTAAAGCAAATGAACAAACAATTTGTTTCTCAGCTATTCCTGGATTCCTCCCACCTCCTCTTTTAAGAACATTTGGGGCTTTTTGTTTTTCTTCTGGTTCTGTTGAAGAGAACAGGGAGTCCATTAGAGCAGGGGGATTAAGAGAGTTGAAGTAGGACTGAGTAATAAAATAGCTGTTAAATAACAGYGCTTATGCAAGGCAGACGGCCCCAGCCAGAGCGCAGCAACGCAGAAGTGCTGAGACGGAAGAGGAGCCGTGCTAGCCGTACTGCTGTCCAAAGAGCACATCCTTCGTGTCTCTGACTAAATCACACCACTGATTATTAGGCAAGGGTCACTCTGGGAGGCTTAGGGCACTGGGGAGAAGGAAGCAGGCATTTTGGGGAGGAAAAGCATTAAATGACAAGTTTTAGGTACTAACTAGAAGTTGGCAGAATTCTCTGGGTAAAAGTTACACTCTCACTTTATCACCTACTTGTGTTTTAACGTGGGTGCTTGGAAAGGAAGGTTTAATTTTAATCCCATGTGGGAACAGCAGGGGAAAATCTAAAAGCTGGTTATTACATTGTAAATGTTGACAATAAATAGCAGACACACAAGAATTGCTATAGTTGGAAATCATAACTGTTAAATAAGCCAAGTAAGCAAGCTACTTCTCTATGCACAAGGTAATGTCTACAGCCGTGTTTTTCTGTTAAATGCAATTCAGCACCCAGCAGCCTAGGGGGTTATAATTTGTTATTTTTTAATTAAAGGTGACTGGCCAAATTTCTCTCCTAAGATCAATGCAACAAAACCGATCTACGTTTTCCATAGGATTAAAAGTACATGCTGTGGAAATGGAAGAGGGAAAATATATTGAAAAGAGGCAAAATAGGGGAAGAGGTGACTTTTGGCTAGAATTTGAATTTGAAGTAGTAAGAGGGGAACTACTCTCATGCAGCCTCGAGCAGCAAGATATCCACACGTACATACATCAAGCAAGCTGAAATGCACTTTTCAACTAGTCAAAAAGGTGCTGGCCAGCTCCCAAGTTTTCTCTGCTTTCCCCAGAAAGCCAATGTTAAATTTTATATATTGTTCATCAAATAAAAATGCAATTATTTTATACATATATATATATATATATATACACACACACACACACACACACATACATTACACACACAAGATTTATTCTTCCCTGTGGTAATCAGAGAGCAGTAAAACCCCTTTGATTTTAATTTACTGGCTTCAGTTCTCAGATGCTGAGGTGATGCACTCAACAGCTTGGCAAGCAAGCCCCAGCACATCTTGAAAACAGAAATCCCTAAGATTCCTTAAGAAAAGCAGAGAATCAGTACGGAAAATAAAGATTTTATTTTATTATTTCCAAATTAAATACCATAAATATTCAGACTGTGGCACACAAAAGGACAGTGAACAGTCTGTCCTTACAGCTTGCCTCACAGTGCAGGATGGAAAAATGTCAGGCTAAATTCTGCTTTTCAGGCTTTAGTTGATCTGTTTTCACAACCAGATTAAGTTTTCTTTAAATGGAATGAAAAATACGAAATAAAATATTTACTGAAAGATATATAATGTACATTAACTCACGTTGAAGCCAGGCTGTTGGGCAGACATGAGGCTGGACAGTCTACTCAAACACTCACAAGCAGATTTACCTGAGAGACTGGAAAAAGCATAGAGTTTTTCCCAGTCTAATGACTAATTATCTAGAATGATGAACAAAATCCTAAAATATAATTTTATGACCAAAATATAAAATTTTATTAAACATTGGAAGGCAATTTTTCCTTTGCCAAATGTAAATTTTTAATAGGAAATAAATATGAGAAAGTTTCAAAATTAGAAGTCCCTTTAGTTAATAAAAAGGCAAAAAAAAAAACTAAAACAAAGGAGACATTTGTTCTTGAATTACACTTCCATGTAAAGTTGTAGATGAGGAAAAAAGTAGGTTTTCATCTACTCCCACCCAATTTATCATGCTGAAGAATAAGACTTTATTACAAATCCCATGGCACCTTTTGAAAGAACAAGGGTGTTAACCCCTTGCCCCGGCCAAACTATGTGTGGGCAATTGCGTTCCATCCCTTCCGTTCTCTCTAATTTTAGTGCACTGTAAAATTCCTCACATTTCCATCAACTCTTGCCTGCACTTGCTGCAGGGTTAAKTATTTGTACTTTTGTAGGGTATAAAACAACCTCTAAATATGTCAAACTTTGTTTAGCAGAGAAATTAGCTACATCAGTTTGTACCAGCAAATTAAAAAAAAGCAAGTTTACCCCAAACCCTGCTCTAATTGAATTACTTTYTTATTCTCAAGTTCATTCCAGGAAATGAAGTTTGACTGTCAACTATTCATCCAAATCAGCAGAGCTCATAAAAGTGGTTTGGGATCTCACTGGATGGTAGGAACATTCTTATTTCTGATAACGGGAAAGAGGTTTTGGTCAGTTATAGTTATGTAAGTCCTGAAAATCTGGAGCCATAGTTAGGAATTGAGAAGGAGTACTGATTGCCAAAAGAGGTTTGTGCAAAGTGAGATTCAACAGAAAAAAAAATAGATATTAGTTTCTTCATTTTCTAACTTGAAACTCCCTAGAAATTCTGTGAAACTAATAATAAAGTACACAGCCACAAGAGCATACTTACACGCGTGCCAGGCTCTCTGTGATGGAGACAAGTAAGAATTCAAGCAGCATTTTTGCCAGTTTTCCTCACTTTTTAGGTAAACTATCAATATTGAAATGCCTAAAACTATGCCTGATGAAGACATTCCACTTATTTGTGTCACAGAAGGGTGGCGATTTTTATAGTATTGTTTTGCAAGACAAAAGATGTAAAACTTACGAGGATCAAAAGCACAAAAAAGAAAAAACAAAAAGGAAACAACCCATATCCTTCACTTATTATTATTTTTTTTTTTAAGACCAATTGCCAGTTGTACAAGCCATCAAATCATAACATCTTGGCAGACTGGTATTTTTAAGTACATAGAGCTCTCCTTTTCCATTGCTTTCAATGGGAATAATGGGCTTTTGGGTCTCAAGTAGCATTTAGGGACTGCAGCCCCTGGAGATGAAGATAAATTTCATTTCTGCCCTAGGATTTTCAATTCCCATCACAGCCCTTAAAAAGGTTTTTATGTTGTTTTATCCTGACAACAATTCTTCTGAGATAAGCAAGTGGAACAACATTTGCAGGAGATTACATGCACTTCAACATGGCTACATGCACCTTCTCTCCAGCTTCTCAAGTGCAGAGCTCAGTCAAAACCACGTGCCCACCTGGGCTCCATATGTTTGACCAGAAGTTGCAGAGACCCAGGCATACATCTCAGATCCAAACATACCAGTGGAATCTTACACTGGGGATTTAACTTTATTTGATCTCTAAATTACCATGCGTGCTTGGTAATGAAGTGACGAGCATTCAGTTGAGGAAAATACTTTTCCTGAGCTCCCAGATGGTGTAGGAAGGATTGTAGCTTGCTCATTTTAGATGTCAATAAGGTCAAAATGGCTTTCCAGTTTTATAAAGAGTTAGCTTTTAAGTATAAATTTTCAAATTTGACTATCTAATGGCTGGATTGTGAAGCAGAAAAAACGTGGTCCATTTCTTTGCGAATACTGGTTACTTACCCTCTAAGAAACATGTTAAAAGGCGCAGAAGTAGATCCCATCTAAGTGTTCTGACACTGATGTTCTGACACAGTGAGGCACCGCACTGTATGGGATGAGAGTCCCTGCCCCCCAGCAAAGGTCTCTTACTGGTTTCACGAGGGACAAAGTTGGTCTCTTACACTGTTGCTTTGCAATGAAGGCAGGGGAAGCTCAGTGGTGTGCAGCTGACTCTGTACACCTTTGCACAAGAAGGACTTTTCACTGCATAGTTCATTAGGACTCGCAATACATAAGCTGGTCTGCTGCTGCTGGTGCACATCTTATCTTGCTAATTCTGCTTCCTTGAAGGTGTATTATTTCTGTTGAAAGAAGCTTATGCCTTACCTCATTTGGATGACCTCATTGCCGCCTATTTCCAGTTCAAATCTCAAAGTAACATGTTGGTAAAACACACTGTCTGGCAAGATTATAATGCGTGCATGAAGATCTTTCTTGCCAAAGTTTTTTCTTTTTGCATTTTCCAGTTTGTTGTATGAGATGTTTGTTGTCTCTCCAAACGATGAATTGACCTCACTGCAGGTTGGTTTTGGTTGTACTGCTTTGATGTAGATGCCACCATAATACTGTCAGACATTGGCAATGGTCAGCTGATCAGATCACTCCGATCAGGACGTCAGGGTGCCTGCTGGAAGTCCTGTACTGACTGATGAGTCTTCTGTACCATGTCCTAGTCTCACACCCACATAACACTAAGTACAACCATTTGTAAACATTAGTCTGATGAAGAACTTAATGCTGTGCTTTCTCCACATTGCCAAAGATGATGCAAATTTTCTGAATGCAGGAGACAACTGTATGCATATGTGAAATGCATGTCCACTTTATTCCAGAAAGCCTCCCTTCCCTTAGCTCTGTCGCTTTCTCATACTGCTTATCTGACCTAGCTGACATCCACTCACTAGTTCAACAGTTATCCTCCAGCAGCTGCTACTATGCTGGGGTATTTTTTGGTTGTTTTTTGTTTTCTTTTTTTTTTTTATGAATATGCTGCAAGTCTCCTGTCTTTCTTTCCTCCTGCTGGTAAGAAACTTATCATAGTTTGTTGCTGTAGCATGAAGAGACATGAAAAGAGAAATCATTGAGTGTTTATCCACTACTTGCTCATTTCTCTTGCACTAGGTTAACACAAGTCACAACCTCATATTTTCTTACACAAAGGAAATAAAAGCTCTACAGTCATCAGCTGGAACAATAACCTACAGTATCTGATTCAGGTCATGCAGCCCTGATTTCAAAAAGACAAACTGGAGTGTTTAATAGTAGTTTGAAGACGCAGAGGGTCTGATCTGGAAGGACATTTGTCACAGGAATGCTTTGCAAACTTGACTTCTAAAGTTTGTGCTTAGTTTTTAGATCAGGACCATAGAAGCCCTTAAGAATTCAAAAGATGGAGGCTCCCTCTTTCAGATGGGCTTTAAGATGAAAAGGTCATTATAGTGGTACTGTACTGCATGTGCAGCAGTAACTACATGCTAGGAATTTTAGAACATCATCAAGATAAATGAAGTATTAGCTTGAGTACCAGCTCTCAAAAGGCTCTTCACCTCAAAGACTGCTTCTACAAACACTATTACACAAAACAAAATAAAAATTAAGAAAGCATTAGTATTCTGCAGCTCACAAGATGATTTAGAAACAAAATGGGCAATTGATCCTAGTCGAACCTTACAAGAAATGTCCCCCTGAAGACTCTTGGACATGTGTTCTCAATTTCTGTTTCTTAAACAAAAGCAGCATAGAAGTAGGATGTTATAGGGTTTACTGAGGGTAAAAAAGCCTTATTGTTATTAAAAAGGCAGAGGTTGTAAATAAAAGGATATATATTGAGAATTCAATTCCAGCTGACTTGCTTAAACAGTTGAACAGTAAGCATGGACAAAACTACGTGAATCAATACTAACCTACCTGCATAGAGAGCCAGGCAAAGCCCCCAGTGCCCCTGCAAGATTTTCATTCCTTTTGTTGCCTTAGAATATTCTTACATTGATATGTTACTGTTACGATAATCTCTATATGAACATACTCTTCACACTTGCACAGAATCTCACAGACTCTTCACAGTTACAAGCATTTCCTGRAAGGGAATTCATTAGTTAGAAGGGAATTCATGAGTTAGTCTTGTCAGGAATAACTTATTTGTACATAACAGGGCCTGTGGTGTCTAGAAAGCACATAAAACATTCTTAAAGAGAAGTTATTTCCTCCCTGGACAAGGACATAAATCCTCCAAAGACATAGAATCTACAGAAAGAAAAGAAAAAAAAAAAAAAACCCTTACACGTGGAGGAACACATAGTCTTAGCATCTGAATACACAGGAGGGCCTTAATAAGGAGCACTCCTTACCTATTTATTTCAATTGATTTGTACTCTCTCCATTCCACACAAGTGAAGTAGATTTCATTTTCTTGAAAACTAGTGAATGCTATTTCACTGCATGGTACATGATTACACAGTCATTTTTGGCAGAAGAGACTTGAGCATGCAGCAGCCTAACGGCTAAAGGAAACCTCTCTTGAAATCAAGTTTTTTCATACGCGTCGTCATCTACTTGAGCTGAAAAATGCAAAGAAAACAGAATTCATAGTTGCACTATCACACAAAGAGACAGATATCCCTACAATTTAACTGCAAGTGTGTTCCACTTGAAAGCAGATGCTCAGGCCCTGAAAGCAAAGGTGGGCAGGAGTAAAACTTTCGGACAAAGACAGGAAAGGTGTTGTGGCCAGTATCAGTGTAGCAAGAGAGTGGCATGTAGTAGCATGCAACTTTGCCCTCCCAGCTTCCTCACTCTCATTTCCAAGCATTCATCATTACTATTGTTTATTATTAAACAACCATGCTAAAATATACAGGACTTGCTTTATTTTTAGGCTTCCATTTGGATGCCAAGCTGCTTAAACTTCATCCAATTTGGGAAATACTATTAAAAAAAGAAATGGAAGAGTAGCCAAATTCTTAGCCTGTTGCAAACATCRCATTTAACAAGTTGTGGCTCAGTTTGCATCACACTTACGCATCAACAAATAATGTAAATTCATACTTTTCTTTAGGTTAAGCGTAATACTTACCAGGGACACTTCAAGAAATTGTGTGTGTTTAGCCCTCCCTTTCAGAAAGGATGTTATCCTAAATAAATACACAAGATTTGTGGCTATGTCCCATTCATTAATACATTAAATGCATAATGAATCATATATTAACACTAACCTCACTTACTCAGTTGAAAAACAAATGCAAAACAACTCCTACCCCAATAAACTCCATGCTTTTTTATAACATGCAACATTAAGATAACCAGTCTACAGCAAACATGTATCCTTTCCACTCAAGCTTAGTAAACACAAAAAGACAGCTTTGTTTAAATCAACTGTTTCTCTTAAATTGCAGTGGAGAGAGGATTTCACCTTKCTGCTGCAGGTTGGACAGCTAGACAGGTATTACAGGTTTTGCAGCCCAGCTTTTTATGTCTGAATCCCAAACTGAGGCATTGCCACAGATGGCTGGAGGTAGGATGTTCTAGAAGGGAGAGAGCTCATAAGAATCCTTCAAATTTTTTATAAATTACTTTATAAATTCATTGTATAAAATTGAATTTGCAAATTCAAAAGCTTAGAAGGGTCTATCTCATGAGTTCCACGTTTTCATCATACTGGAATTTTGGAATTTCATCACAGATGAAATTTAGTTGATAATATGATCTAAGATTCGTATCTTCCTTATAGACTAAATCTTGCTTCTCAGTTTAACAGCAGAGCTTGCCAGATAGTAACTGTCTTCAAATACTTCAGAACTACAGAGTTACACCACAGGCCAGGCAAACTGTATTCATTCCTAAGTCAGAGAGCAACTTAGAGCTGCACTATTCATAAATACACATTTATTTTTTTCATTAGAAATGCATAATTACAGCATTTAAAAGCATTTTCCCCTAGAAAAGTATTTAAGCAACAGTACAAACAAAATTGTTAGTCTTTTGCAAATACATTTTTCATTACACTGAACAGAAAACACCAGCAAAAGGCTAATACCTGCAGTTATGGGATTTTTTTAATATTTTCCATTTTTGTTATAAATACCATAGCAAATAAAAAAGCTGTTTAAACAGTGAAAAATATTTGAGCTCTTGATTTTCTCTTTGTGGTAAAGCAAGTATTGCAAGCGGCAATACACTTCATAAGATATCTGCAGACATTCAAATGGTGTATTTCACAGAAGAAATGACAGGATGAAACATTAATTTAGTCTTACTGTTTTGATTAATTAGATTTCTTTGCCTCCTTCAGAAAGGATTTCTTCCTCTTTAAATATAGCTAAGGGCTAGCCATGTATTTTTGAAGGCTGGGTTCTGATGTATAGAGATGCAGTTCTGGTGGTGTAGTGGGTCTGACGAGGAATATGAGCGTAACAGCAAATGCATCATCAGAACTCTGATATTTACAGGAGAAGAGTATGGTGTGACCATTAGTCCAATAGGTGTTTCCATTCTCCTGTTGTTGTGTGAAGGCTACAGCACTTAACTTCCAGCTGTGGTTCACTGAGATCTCGGTTTATGCAGCTTTCCGCAATTCTTGTTTTACTGAATTTGGATTGCTCCATGCTCTATTTGCATTTCTGGTTGGATTGCTGATTGAAGGGTATCAGTGCCCTAMGAAAGGAAAAATGAAATCAGTAGAGCAATGCAAAAGTGCTTCTCACTGACGTAACCAAGGGGATGTGAACAAACTGACCACTCTAAATTCCTGTATACACCGGTGCAAAATCGGCTTGGAGGTCAGGCCTACGACAGAGCTGAAATACATTCACAAAGGCAACCAAAATGACCAAAGGCAGAGAACAGCTTCCACAGGAAGATCAACTAAGYACCCTAATACCTTCAGGCTGGAAAAGAGAAGGCCGAAGAGAGATCACGGGATCTGTAAAATCAGGAGTAGCACAGAGAGGGAAACTGAAAACTATTCAGTCTCTCTTCCTAGAAAAGGACTAGCTCTAAAACGAAACAAAAAAGAAGCTGGTTCTTGTACGCCATGCTCCTAAGCTGCGGGATGCCTCGTGGCAGCAGGCCAGAGACACCGACTGCTCACAAGGGTAGCACGAAGGAGCTGAACAGCATTATGGAGGAAAAGTCCATCAAGGGCCATCATCTACAAAGACAGCAGCAAGTCCCTACAGGACAGAACTGTTGTAGGGAGGGAAGGCAAAATTATCCATTCGCCCTGTTTTTGTACTGTTTCCCACTGGTGCAGGATGCTGATTAAACCACTTGCTGAGCTCACCCACTACAGTCCTCCTCTGCTCTGGGTAAAATAAGAATGTGTGACTTCTGGGGCATCGCTCATTTTTCTCATAGAAGAGTCTTCACGGAGGCCCCATTCTAATCACTCGCCAAGCAAAAGCAGTTCTCCATGAAAGTGTGTGAGCTTAGGCTTTAGACTAAGACTTGACTTAGTCTTAAGTCTAAGACCTAGACTTTAAAAGGAAGTCTCACTAAAGATGAAATTATCAGGTATCAGTAGTCTGATGACGCTATGAAAGGATAATCCTGCAGAAAATTGGTTTTTCTTTTTTTTAAACAAAGATGTTGGTTGGAGTAAGGAAAAGAGATTATCAAACTCCACCTTTAGAATCATGTGTGGAACAGCACTTAGGAGCAGCTGCATTTGCTTAGATCAAGTCCATCATGCTCAATAACCCCTCCCCTGACAGTGGCCAACATCACAAGCGTACATAGATCATAAGAAAAGGGCAAGCATTTAATGGTATTTTTCTATCTACTCCCACAGATTACAGAGATCGACCCTTGATGGATTTTTTTTTATCCATAAATTCATCAAATTGTTGCTTAACATGAAGCCCTGGATACAAAGTATTTCTGTAGCAACATTTCTTTTATGAAATACAGTCTTACTTGAAGCCCCGCTTTTGCTCTCCGTCTAGTATTGACGCTTGATAAACCGCAAAGAAACAAGGATGGAAATCTAACTAACTTTCCTGCCCTTAAGGTTTTATTGTAGAGTCGCAACAACTTACTTACTCAAATACAAATACTGGAAGGTTCAAAATCATAAATCTCTGTTCCTAAATTAAGGTTTTGCTGTGCAATTATTTCTACTCATTTCTCTGTTTTGTTGCCAGTAACTGGAAAGACCTACGGTATCTATTCCTATTCAACTTTATATGCAGTTTGGTATATTTTTTATATATACATTTACTGCAAATATGGAAGAATAATTCTAACAGATTGCTAAATTTAGTAGCAGCTGAATCTTAAAGTGACCAAAGGCTTTTTTTCTGCCCTTCTCACTGGAGAAAAATTTTCATCTGATATTCAGACCAGAAGCACAAGACTGCCCAAAGGGGTTAGAAGTGTACTTTAGGTTTGCAATTATGTTTTTTCCAAGGCTAACCAAATTTAACACTAGCACATGAAGTTTGAGTACAGGATAAATCCAAATATTCTTTGTCATCATCATATTTTGTATTTCTAAATTGTACACGTTGTTGTAAGTAAATATTACTATCATGACAGGAAAACAAACTAAGTAAACCTAGACCCCAAATCTTCTTTCAAAATCTGCCTTCATAAATGCATTTGCCATTTTATGTCTGCAAAGTACTATTAGTATATTAATAGATGGTGCTTAAATATGAGGTTTAGGGGCACGAGGAAATTGTTAGAATCCTAACTATTAATACTTGTTTCTAAAATTAATTTGCAAATGTACATGAATACATTGAAAAGACTAAACAGAAGCGCATATTACTGTCTGCTTCAACTGAACTCAGAGAAGGGTTTCAATTCAAACAACCTCTCTTCTGCCTTCAGCTTTGTATGTGTGACTCCAACAGCTAAGGAGACTGTTTTCAAGATAAAAGATAGGAAAAATGATGCCTTGTTTTCAGACATTAAATAAATTTGCACTCGCAGTGTTTTAAATATGTAATTTATGTAGGGCACTAGATTCAATCCTGGTAGGGAATCACAAACTCCACTTTAATAAGCTTTGATTGATAAATAGACTCAAAATTAATGAGAGCATCTCAGTCCTATGGGAAAGAACTATACGAGAACAGACATAGAGGTTGCTATAGCCTCTCTGACACAGATACACATTTAAGACTTCTCTCTTCAGGCACAAGATCTTTCTAAGGTGATATAGGACTATTCCATAATTTTAGCCAGAAAAGCCATCGGGTTATCTGTACATCTCAGAGTAATGCAAATATTAAGTTGCTTTCTCCATTTCATTTATAGACTCTTAATTTTTAGTTTGCGTAAATGGAAGAAATATTCATGGCAAACTTATTTTTAGTGTTGCCTGTTTTCCTTTTCATACTCTTCTTTTTTTACATTCCTTTTTAGCTTCTCTCCAGCTTTGTATAAATCTCTGTGGTTAACCACAATATTAAATCCTTACATGGTGCAAAGTGTCTCTGAAAAAAAAGGAACTCCTTTGGTGGCTGCCAATCGTTTTTTAGCCTATCTTTATAACTGAACTCTGTTACCTACTGCCTGTCACATCTGAAAGTCAAGACAGGAGGACAAAAGCACTAGAAGCAGAACAAAACAGGGCAAGTTAAACTGGAGAAATATTCTGAGGCCTGGAGCAAGGACAGCAGGGAAAAAACACCTTTGAGTATCTGATGCCTTATTAATTGCGCAGTACCAGCAGGTACTTGGTGCTTAAGGACATGTAACAAGTAGGGCACAATACCCCTGTACTCCTGACACTCTTACTGGCCAGCAGATGACTATGACTATGAATGAAGTACTGATTACAAATTACTATTACAAATGAATATGAATAAAGTAATGAGGGGGCTTGAGAAGACTGATGTAGAGAAAAAATCTACGGAAGAGGAAAAAAAGACAAGTAAGTGCTCACCTATACAGGAGAATTAGCATACAGAAAACCAGAACATATTTTTACAGCATGCCACAGCTTATATGCCAGGAATTTTACTCCTTTTTGGTAGGTAGCATGTGTTTTATGAAAATCAGTTCATAGCATCTAAATGGGGAGTCAGGAGGGAATAGCTCAGGCCTGGACTAACTAGGAGAGTTCAAAGCTCTCGCCTCCCTCCCAGCACAGGCTTCACACATTGAACCAAGCTGCAGACTAACTTTCCCATGGAAACAGCACTGGGCACTTCAGTTTTGTGCCCAGAAACTCTGCCTTGGATTCATATGATTTCTTATGCAATTATTTTTTTTCCCCCAAGAGACCCACTCTACAGATGTTTGCAGCCAGATTAGAATTTGGTACAAAACYGGGTATGCACCAGGCAAAAATGTGCTCTGAGATTGTCTGCTGAGGTTATCATTAAAAAATTCATTCGGCTGGCAAGCAATAACTTTTTTTTTTCACTACCGCTAGCCATCCTATAAAAAGTAAGCCCTCTACAATCTGGTTCACGCAAAAATACGGAATCATCTTCAGAAGAAAACAGTGACAACTATTCTAAGTCAGCGTTCTTGTGTTGTCCTCAGTCACGGTTTCAAGCTGATGAGAAACGTATGACTGGYCACTGGCATCAGGCAACATTCAGCTGGTCTGAATTCACTCCAGACTGAATTACTTTTAAGCTTCCACAAGTAACCTAAGAGTCTTCTACACTCAGATACATGAACATTCAAGCCAATTAAAATAAATAAATAAATAAATGAATCCTCCATCTTAACTGAGAGGATCAAGCATTCACTTACAATTGYTAATTTTGCAATTCACATGGGAAACCCAGGCTGTTGATCAAAATTACTGGAAAACCGCTGCCAGAAAGGGAATAACATTTTTAAGAGAAACCTCAGTCTGAAAAATACTTTTTGGATAGATTCCAAGCAAGATTTTCTCCCTGTCCTTTCAACATGGTTCTCATCCTTCAAGGACGCAGAAAAACAATGACAAACAAAATAACTATTCTCTGGGGGTACTGAGCAACAAGTTAGAAGCAAGAAGAGTCAAAGACCATTTATACCTTCAACAAAATGACGTTTCTTATTATAGATGATGTTTTTATCATTCAGAGGCAGATTCATAAATTCATTAGGACTGCAGTATTTGTAGATAGACGTATAGTTCCTCTGACAGACATTTCAATCAATTTAGGTATGCTCAAATGGTGTAAAAAAACCCAAAACATACTTGATTAGTTGCAGAATGGTCTGTCACAGGTGCCAGCTGCACGTATTGGACTTGGATATCACTCCCTTGGAGTGGGGATCCATCAACACCCCCTGATGCAGGCTCAGCAGACGCAACAGCTATCAACTGAGCACCCTGCAACACCTGCAGGCAAAGAAAGGGAGAAAGCATACTGTAAATAACCATACTCAGAAAAGCCTTATGAAACACCTAACTTAAAACAGATGCAAAACCAACAATGATAAATATATATATATGTATATACAAGTAAACCTGTCTATCAGTAACAGTGACTTTAAACCATGTGGGTTTCCAAGAGGTGGTGCTACACATACGGGAAAGTTTCTCACACTAGATGCTTGCTGCATTTTGCTCATGAGATCTGGATTCTTTCAACTCTTTACTGAAAGAGTTAATAAGCAACGTACCTGGAAACGTTTAACTCCCTTATGATTCCATAATACAAACCAGTTCTGTACTCTACATGTATCAGTGCTAGCAAAGGAACAAATCATCCTTGAGGCCTAGGCTAAATATGACAGTTTTAATATTTTTTTTTAACACTATAATAATATCATGTTAGGACATATAGGGTGAGACTGTTCTAATAAGTAATAACATTTAGCACACTAATTCCCCAGTCTAATTACTATGAGGGTTTTCTTTGAGCGCATCCAATTCCCTCCAGCTTCAGTGTGAGTTATACCAGTAATCCGAGAAGAAGCAAGACTTGTACACTTAAAAGGTCCGGCGGGAGACAGAACGGAGCACTGCTGCTTCTATATATATATTTGCCGTTACCTCAAAACTCACTGATGCTAAATGAAAATTTCTGTTTATTCTCCCGGGCCTCTGGAGCAGCATGTGCAGTGCTGCACGATCCAGCTGCTCCTGCACAGGCTTCTCACAAGTACCTGGGGGCAGGTGCCGCCGCAGACCTGACTCCCAGCCGGACTCGCAAGGAAAACTTAAGAAAAGCCATACAATCTGCTGGTGAGGACAAAGCAGAGCTTTGCAGCCAGTGACCACAACACTGATCCAGGGGAAGCTGGTTGAGAACTTTTTCCATTTGATTTTATGATGGCAGAAAAAGAGAGAGAAAAAAAAAAGGAAAGATTTAAAAAAAGATGTTGGCTTCACTTTTTTTGTCATTCTTGGATCCTCAGGTTCAAGCACAGGGGGTGGAAGAAAGGCCTTAGTGGAAAATCAGATTGCTTTTTGTTTAGTTTTTGCTTGTTTAGGTATGCTGCCACCTCCTTATGAGGAAATGCTGAAAGATGTTTTAAAAGATTTATGATTCTTTTAATACATTCATCAAATCGTTATGGAAAACTTATTTGGTGAATTGCTTACATCCAGAAATACCAGTTTTGAGAAGCATCTAACAGTTACTGCCGTAGTGATAAATGAAACCTTCCTAGCTGTTGAAAAAGCTAACCGATGAAGGATTCATAATTCTGTTAACGATTATTGCAAAAACAAAGTGGGTTAGACTAAGCGTGTGATAACATCAACAGCACAAAATAATGACACTGAATAATGCTTTTTACTGTTACATATATACAGACACAGAGCCAAGATACTCATTCTCACAGCCAAAGGCATTCAACTTCTAACCATTTATTATTATTGTAATGATGATGTTTCTATTGTATACAAAGCCACAGATTTAATAATTACTGCTAATTAACATTTATAATCATTGACTTTTAACACATCTTGCTAACTAGTTAGTTTACAGGTCCGTTGTGAGCTTCAAGCAACCAAAGAGCAGTTAATGCATTTATAGAAGTGCTCACTTAAAAATCTTCTTGCAATTAGGCTAATCTTAAATTAGTTCCGGAAAGCGGAAACACYGATCGGAACAAAATACACGTGTGTAAACAATGACAGCTCCTCAACCTCATTTTTTAAATTCAGCTCAAATATACGTGGTTAGCTTTAGTTTCTATATGCTGCAAATGCTCTATTTTTGAACTATAGTATTTGAACGACACCAACCAAAGGATGGCTTTCAAATGAAAGAGAGAGAACAAAGAACAAAAATAGCATTCTTACCAGAAGGTTTTCCTAACAAAGTATGATTTCTCAGCTGATGTGCAGGTGGGTGGCCATGAAGGAGTGGGTAGACCAGAATTTCTCTAGGGAGTGTGGGAGGCAAAAAGGTGACCTCTATAAATGACCTTCAGAGGTGGTGTCAGGATTTTATAAGGATCTTGGGTGTTCTGAGATACAGTCAGCAAACGGCAAAAGGATGCTACATTTTGTTTGTACAGGAGTAAGCTGAATCCTCTTTCTACAGTATTTATTCTGGAGCTATACAACACGTACATCAGAACGACTCCACAGACTGTCCTTTCGATTATCTGCGGGTCTGAAATAGGTTTCGTCTCAACAGTTATATCCAAACTACAAAGCTCAGAACTACTGGGAGTGACCRCACTAGCCCATTATTCTTGTAATCAAACTGTTTTACAACCACGAAGCTTAAAACTTGCCGCAGCACCAGCTTCTGTGTTCCCTGGAGGGCTCATACCACTGCACTCCCGCAGTGGCACGCGTCCAAACAACTCCCATTTACAGCAGGTACTCTGGAGGAGACAAAGTAACTCTTCTAACCTGTTATTTTATACTAAATACACTAAATTCACACTGGTAACCTACCTTTGCCATCCCACCTGCAAAAAAAATGGCAATATTTGCATAAAGTACTTTTTGCTATCAATTTACACTTTCTCTACTGCTTTTATGCTAAATGGTTACGTGCTTTTCAAATTGTATCTTTCTGCTGCATGAACTATTTGTAATTAAGCTTTCGTTGACAAAATCTTGGAAGCATTTTTATACGATATGATGATGTAGCTCAGCTAGTTTTCACAGAGCTAGAGCAGCTAACAAGCCAAGGTCGGCATGGCATGACAAAGCCTCACATTTATAAATTGCAGCTCATTWGGTTACAGATTCCTTGGTGCTGGGTCCTTTCCTCCAACTACCAGATTAAACCAACAGAGTGAAGCCGAAACATGCTGCAGTTACCATCCTAGCCCAGAGGCGAGCTAGGTACACGCTCTGCTCTTGGCTTCCAGTTTTACGGTTCGAAAAAACAGAGAGGTAAAATTGGAGACACAAGACCTCAAAAATGATGAATTTGCAACTAGCGTCATTTTTCCTTCTCCATCATCTCCTATTTGTGCAGACACCCAAAGGATTACAGGCTTCAGTTTTCAATAATGGAAGGTGAGCTGACAGAGCAAGACAGATTAATTTCTACTAGTATTATGCCAAAATATTTGGATTTTGTAAACCAGGAGATTGGCTCTAAATTGGATGTTACATTGACATGTTTATAGAAAGGGCTTAGAAGCTGTATCCTGAGTACTTTCTCTACCTTTTCTCTACCAATTGCCTGCTTCATTTTTATTACAGAACATTAGGCTTGGAAACCTGATCTTGCTTTTATGAACCAATGAAGAAAGCAGCCCAGCAACAGAGCTACGTAGCATGTACGGTGCAAATACAGAGCAGAAACTCTATCTAAAGAGCTTTTCACTGCTTGATTCACATACACAAATCAGCTACTGAAGACATACTGCTAAGCAGCATGTTTATTTTGGGGTATAGGGGAAAATCATTCTTGTACCAACATATTAATCACAGAAAGCAAGCATGTAAGATGGTTAGAAGCCAAAGAAGGCCATTTTTTCAAAACTAAGAACCATTTCACCTCTTCAGGTTTCCCTTTATCTATCTGTACACCACGTCCAGTTTACTTAAGGTACGTTTATGTCCCTTCAAA